>NC_030813.1:47855650-48157266 GCF_001704415.2 Capra hircus
GAAGAGCGGAAATCCCAGTTCTTTTCTGTATTCTCCTTCTCCCAAATTAGTAGGATGTGGCTTGCTGTGAAATTTTCCATTTCTTGCTATATTCATTGTCTTGCCTATACTGTATATACATAAGATTTAGAATTTTACTCATATTGGATTAAGCTTCTTTTGTTTTGTTTTGGTTTTTTCCTTCAATTTGATCTTTTAAATTTAAGATTTTTGATTTGAAACAGTTTTTTGAAGAAGACTAGTTAAACTCACTGAATGGAAAAAGAACTGAACCTTTAGGCAGTTCTGTCAGTATCAATAGCAGTAATTCATTGATCAAACAGGTCCTGAATTTGGTAGGAAGTCTCTTAATTTTTCTATGCTAATTAAATTTTAAACTCCTAGAAAATTATAGAACTATTTATAAACATTTATAAATAGTTTTTTTTGGTTCAATATTTTTTTCACTAGTGTTTCTCCATATCATGACACTATAATTTTAAAGCTTTCATGGCAGGTCATTTCATGGCAGACTGTGGTTATCATAATTTACCTATTGCATTATTACATCATTCTACTTTAAACATTGTAGATTTACCCCTTTATTCAGTCAATAAAATCATGCTGTGATTAATATTATTAAGGATAAATTTTTTTTTCCCAGTTGAGTTCAGTTTCTTAGCATAGACTTCCCTGAGTGAAATTATAGTTTAAAACTATTAACATTGTCAGATCATTTATAGCTTTTCATTTAAATTGAGGTTAAAGAGAGCTCCTTTCTTTAAAGCCCCAAAATGATATTAAGAGCAATTGTGGTTGCCTAATGAAATGAAAGCTTCTTAATAGTTTTGTTTTAAATGCTCCAGCTGATAAGATTTTCAATATTACTCTTCATTAATGCTGATTTTCTCTCGTGGTTACCAAATTTATTATGTCCATGAAACTGCTATGGCTCTGTACACCTGGTAATTAAATATATTTTTCTTTAGAAGCTCTGTTTATTTAGAATCCCTAGTGCATATTCAACTACACTGAAAGAAGAGATATCTCAAAAACATTATAAGGAAATTAAATCAGCTAATACTTTGCTGAATATGTTGAGAACCTTACTTGATCTACTACTAATGAGAAAAAGAAAGGCTTATATGCATATCATTTTCCCCACTATACCAAATCTTACTTTATGACTAATTGGTGTTCCTATATTTGTTAAGGTCCACTAACAGATTTAATCTGTAAGAAGGAGATGGAGTAACTCCGAGAAGTGAAGAAAAAACTGAACAATTTTGAAGATGTCTGTTGACCTCTTCAGGCAGCTTCTATAAATATAACTCAATTCTAGTGATCCCCAGTTTTTGCTGTTTCCCAGTCCAAATTTTACATATTCAATAATGAATATTCAAATGTGAATATCCAAATATGTGATCCAGGTATAAAAATTTCAATGCACACTAGTTATTGGGGACTGTAGGAGAGTAAAATATGCCACCTGAAATGCAGACATTTGGAACTGAAAAGTCAAGGACCAAAACCTCAGGAAGAAACATTGACCTTCCCTGTAACTGCCTATATAAATTTAATAGACAGAGGCCTTGTTACTGGAATAGAGCTGTCACCAGAGATATCTGCAAAGAATAGGGGTGAGGTGTGGTAGAAAAAACTCAGTAGAGATAGGTTCCACTCTGGGTCCTATTGTCTGTGCTTGGCCAAAAAACATTTATCTATGAAACCTTTGCTTTTCTATCTTCATGTGAATTGCCTCCTCCCCTTTGAAGTCCCAAACCATTACTCCCAACGTCTCTGGTCTTTAGCTGAAGATGTTTTGAAGGTGACAGTTTTGTCCATTTGATGTGTTGCTCAATGTTATCGTCTCTTCCATGTATCCATGTTATTTAACTTTGTTTAATAAAGGAAATCAGTCCTGAGTGTTCATTGGAAAGACTGATGTTGAAGTTGAATCTCCAATACTTTGGCCACTGATGCAAAGAGCTGACTCATTTGAAAAGACCCAGATGCTGGGAAAGATAGAGGCAGGAGAAGAAGAGGATGATAGAGGATGAGATGGTTGGATGGCATCACCGACTCGATGGACATGAGTTTGGGTAAACTCCAGGAGTTGGTGATGACACAGAGGCCTGTGTGCTGCAGTCCATGGGATCGCAATGAGTCAGACACCGCTGAGCGACTGAAATGAACTGAACTGAACTGATGAACTGAACTGAAACTTTGTTTGATTTCTCTTATTGATTGGTTTCATGTCAATTTAATTCTTAAAGCAACCATAAGGATCTAGAAGGATGAAAAATTTTTCTTCCTCCCTGGTAGGACACAAATCTGTAAGTTGGGTGGGTGAAAAAGTTACCATGAGAAGGTCACATCCCAACTGGCTTAATCAGTATCATTGATGATTCTAAGAGTCTTGAAAGTGATTGGGGATTTCTGGGGTTTTTTTTGCAATAAGTTAATATGCTTTTTAAAAAAATTTTATTGGCATATAGTTGATTTACAGTGTCATGTTAGTTTAAGTGTATAGCAAAGTAAATCAGTTATACACATATCCACTCATTAAAAAAATTACTTTGATTTTTTGATTTTGAGGGTCCATGTTGCACAGCATGAAGAATGTTAGTTCCTCAACTAGGGATCAAACCTGTGCTCCCTGAAGTGGAAGCATGGAGTCTTAACCACTGGACCACCAGGGAATTTCTGGGAAGTATTTTTATGATGTTCATCATGTAAGTGAGAAAACAAGTTCAGAGACTGGTGGCAGCAAATTTGTCAGATTTGTCTCTTGAAAACTACTGGCATATTCAGTAGCCTCCAGAAAGTACATAATAGAGTTTTTTTCCTATTTTGGTCTTAGTCTCCAGGAGTCTTAGAAGTCTTAGAGTCAAATGAAACATTAACCTCTACTAGAAACACATTTGGCTTTCCTTATGAGTTCTGGTCTTGATTTTTCAATTATCTCATTCATTATTATGCATGCAATATACAAATCTGTTTTATTTATCAGAAATATAAATAAATCATAGAAAAATAAGTAAATCATACAAAGTATCTTTTTCATAGAGTTATGTAAGTTCGGACTCATATTAAACGCTGAGTTCTGTGCACCAAAATATATCTTTATTTCTAGTCAGTCATCACCCAACTGAGACTCAAAAGCATCCTCAAATCACCCTAAATTTCTAACTTTTTAAATTTCTGCTTCACTGTTATTTCCTTGGTTTTATTTTCTTACCATTTCTCAGGTCTAGTTATGATAACGGTTAATATTTACTAACACATTTTAATTTGCCACTTAATCTATTTTACTTGCCTTCCTAAACACAGGTTGTTAATCCAAATGCTGGCTGGGCATTTGCCTGCTATCAGGGCAAGTGTAATCTATAAAGCATAACTTGTGTGGCAATAAAACATAGTTGGTTGTGTTTAATGATAGTTTTTATTCTAAAAAGTTAAGTTTAGCTTGAATTAGGGAGGGCTTTTTTAAAGATGGAAATAAAGAAACAAAATATAGTTGTATGTGTTCACACATATATTCATATACATGTGTATATTCATATTCATTCACACACACACATACACGCTTCCCTGGTGGCTTAGATGATAAAGAATTCTTCTATACAGGAGACTCAGTTCCATCACTGGGTTGGTAAGATCCACTGGAGGAGGGTATGGAAACTCATTTTAATTCTGTGGACAGAGGAGCCTGCCAGGCTACAGTCCATAGGGTTGCAAGGAGTTGGACACAACTGAGCGACTGCGTATGTATGTATGCATACACACGCACACACACACACACACACACACACACAAATATATACATAAATGTATGCTATCCATTGAATGATATATAAAGAGCAAATCTTACAGTTAAGTAATCATTGGTAATCCTGATAAAAGACTTAAGAGAGAAGCTCAAATAAATAATTTTAACAAGGTAAAAATATATTGTCTCACCAGTGTCAGAATTCTTAGATAAGAGGTAGTGTTTTTTATTATATAAAATGTCTTGACAAACCATTTTGAATCTAGACCTTGAGATTCAGAAGATATTATTTGGAAAGAAAGAGTAAAATAAAATAAAGTAAAAGAAAAAGTTAGCCAACGGACTATGAATTTCAAGTTGGAGGATATGGAGAAAGGAGGGAAGAAAAGTGGTTTGAACAAATGGAAGCCATAGGATAAGACTGGATTTTGGAGACTAGAGTGGTGGGAGGGCATGGTCAAGAAAGAAATCTCCTATGACAGGTTGGCCAGTAACTTTATAAAGAGAAAGTTTCTGAATATTTTAAGCTGTTTTACTGTGATATAAACTTACCTTCCTCCAACTTCTCCCCAAGTACAGTGAAGTTCTGTGTACATAGATTTCATGGGTGCATATTTTATCTTATTTAAAAAAATTAATGGCAGAAGATCAAGCAAAGTAGGGTATGTTCCACCTTCGAAATGGCGCTGACTAGATAGACAAGGACATTTGCAGAATGCAGACATACAAAATCAAATATTGGGGTGGTTATAAATAGAAAAGGCATGATTATTCCAATAGGGTGATTTGAGTAGATTTTGTTTAAATACAAAGAATAAACTTACCTGGCAATGTGGTTTCATTAGGAAATGTATACATACCATCAAAGAGATTAAAAAAAAAAGAATTGTATATGATCCAGAGAATTCTATTCAGAAATAGTTCAAGCACTTGATTTCAAGAGAGTACTTCAGATGATGTAGGATTCTTCAAAGTGCATGAAAACATATTCCAGAAAACATAACATATGTTGAATACCTTTGGCTTTCAATATAATTATACCACGTCTCTGAGGGAAGTAGTATTAAAGCCACACTGCTAAGATGGACGATGTTTTTGAACAGATATTGAATAGAGAACATCCATGTCAGTGAACCAAATGGAAACTGTGGGGGAGACACTCATCTTATGGATATACCATCTGTATCAAAACATAATAGGGGCTATGAGCTGAGAGATCTTTTGATTTTTTATCTCTATTGCCTAGATGATAGATTGACTGACAGTATATTTTGAGTAAGGAATAGTAGCTGGTTTGTAAAAGCTATCCATCTCTCTTATCAAAGTGGGGCCATAGAGATATTTGTAGATTTTGTGTGATTTTTCCAGAAATGTACATATAAGACTGCCCAGCAGGTATATGGTATTTAAGTCTGTGTAGATTGACGGGGTCGCATAAATGATAGTGGTACAGATAGAAACAAGCCTAAATCACTTCAAAATTTAAAGATAAAAAAGGGAAGATATTTCAGCAAGGACTATGGAAATTCATTTCTATGAGTTATATTGGTATTTAATCCTACTGAGACTTATTTCTCATGTATAAAATAGAAACTACTTCAAAAAGATATTAAGAGGATTGAATTACTTAGTTTTTGAAAAAGTAGCTGTAGTATGTTAAGCAGGCAAAAAATATAGTTAACTTGAGCAGTCAGTATTCTTATATTTTTGCTAAGTTCTCTAAGTGATTCTAATAAATGGTTAGTCACATGTCCTACCAAACTTGGCTATCATTAAGGGAAAATATTTTGAGCCATATTTTAAGTAATGTATATAATTGGTTTTCCACCCTGGTGTTCTGGAAGCATGACTGTGTAATAGTATTTCACAAGGATCATCTTAGTCTGCCTATCTTATGTCAAATTCATAGGTGTTATACATTTTTATTTCATTTATATTTCCCTTCTGCCACTCTACTTTTTAGTATTCTCCAAGTACTCTATTCATTTCCAACTCAGATTACTCAATTTTGTGGAGGTTTTCCTTAGTATATATAAACTTATAGTTTACCACAAAGCAAAGTGGTTAGGACAGCCTGAAATCAACTTTATGTTGGGTGAGTGAGATGCTTATGAATTTTTCTTCACATTCAAACTTGTTATATAGAACAGAACTTTAAGTACATTGCTGTGGACAATAATGTTCATTTATGTTTCTTTGAATAAAGAACAATTTAATAAATCACAGTGAAAAAAACACTTTTCATCAGTTAGGAAATTGTAAATTTTTAAAATTCTGCTGTAATGTGTTGGAGCCTTTAGTACATAAGGTGAAAATTGTTCTTATGTATTTTTTAAACTTTAAAACGAATATAAATTTGGTTTAACTTCTGATAACTGTATATATCTGTTATCAGATATATATATATGTATATATATATTGACATTGCTGAAACAAAACTTTATTATTATTATTTTCTTATGCAAATTATTTAAATCTAGTTGCAAAGGTTTTGCATGGATATCATGGTGAACTTCTTCCCTTTCACTATAGAATCAAACCGAAAAGCTTAACAATTAAGTTTGTGCGTTATTTTTATGTTGTTTCACCCATGAATTCCCATTCCCACCTCAGTTAGATTTGCTTTGTTGAGGGTGGGATATTTGCATAGTACTTTTATATTTCTCACAGTGTCTCTGATATTGTTCTGTGCACAGCAAATCATTTAAAAATAATTGATGGGATCATTTTAAATTACCATGTATGCCTGAAGTTTTAGTCTTGATTTTCTGTGAGTGGTTTGCAGAAATAATGCAAAGCCTTATTCTTATTGCAAGATAAGAATTTAAATGTCAAAATAAATAAATATTTGAAAATTTTATAATTTTATCCATTCAAACCAATTATAGTAATAACTGTTTTTATTTACCCATTGTGGTCAATGACATTTTTCAGTCATTTACCTGTATTTCAGTCATATACACATATTTCAGAAAATATACATTATAAAAAAATCTAGAAAAATTCTTATAATTTTCAGCATGTGTATTTAGTTAATATTATTTGACATTGTTCTCTGGTAAAACCAAAGGCATATTAATCATAGTCTTCAGTATTCAGAGAATATTATTTAGCAGACAAAAAGGCAGGTGAAAAATTTATAAAGTAGCAAATTCATCCCAGATTATTTAAAACCAAATGTACTTACAATGATATAACCATAGGTATAACCTCAAGAATAAGGTTAGAAAGTCTTTTAATGATAAAAGAAATAAAATCAAAGTATTGAGTTAACAGAAAGATATACAGACTTTTTTAGGAAGAGTAGTTGAAATAGGGAAGATATCTATTGTGGAAGTTAAACTAGCTCTTTAATGATGGCTATTGTACACGATTGAAAGAGAAAAAGCATTCTAGGTCAAGATCAGCTGGAAAAAATCATGATGGTAAAATAACATTTGTTGAATTTGAGGGCTGGCAAGTCACTCTGGAGGTGTTCAATTTTCTGAGCTGGGAAAGTATATTAGTATTATTTTGGTGTTTTTTTTTTTTTTTTTTTCTCTTTTTCTTGGGAAAGGGCTAGGTCAGTGCCTGACCAGTTCTCAAATGCATCACTTAAACTGAACTTCAACTTTAACTTCATTGCTCTGGTTTCTTTTGTCATTATTTCCATTCTTCTGTCTAACCATTCATAATGGTACATCCTTTGGATCACCTGTTTAGTTTTTGATTCTAAAAGAGTACATCCCATTACCTCCTTGGCCCCAAGTACCACAGTCCTTCAGGCCTCTGTGACTTCATGCCTAGTCCAGCCCTAAAGACAGGGTAATTAAAAGAGGGTGGAAACTGAGACTGCTGTTGGATATGTATATCTAATTTATTTGCCCCATAATTGAAGTGACAATCATAATTTCAATATCTACCAGTTGTTCAAATCATTTATGAAGATATAAAGGAAAATCTAATCTCTGAAACAGATTTTGAATTATTTCCCATATTGTAATATAGCATCAGTTCAGTTCAGTTCAGTCACTCAGTCGTGTCCGACTCTTTGCGACCCCATGAATCGCAGCACGCCAGGCCTCCCTGTTCATCACCATCTACCGGAGTTCACTCAGACTCACGTCCATCGAGTCAGTGATGCCATCCAGCCATCTTATCCTCTGTCGTCCCCTTTTCCTCCTGCTCCCGATCCCTCCAAGCATCAGAGTCTTTACCAATTAGTCAACTCTTCACATGAGGTGGCCAAAGTACTGGAGCTTCAGCTTTAGCATCATTCCTTCCAAAGAAATCCCAGGGTTGATCTCCTTCAGAATGGACTGGTTGGATCTCCTTGCAGTCCAAGGGACTCTCAAGAGTCTTCTTCAACACCATAGTTCATGGCATCAATTCTTCAGTACTCAGCCTTCTTCATAGTCCAACTCTCACATCCATACATGACCACAGGAAAAACCATAGCCTTGACTAGGCAGACCTAGGTCAGCAAAGTAATGTCTCTGCTTTTCAATATGCTATCTAGGTTGGTCATAACTTTTCTTCCAAGGAGTAAGCGTCTTTTAATTTCATGGCTACAGACACCATCTGCAGTGATTTTGGAGCCCCAAAAAATAAAGTCTGACACTGTTTCCACTGTTTCCCCATCTATTTCCCATGAAGTGATGGGACCAGATGCCATGATCTTCGTTTTCTGAATGTTGAGCTTTAAGCCAACTTTTTCACTCTCCTCTTTCACTTTCATCAAGAGGCTTTTTAGCTCCTCTTCACTTTCTGCCATAAGGGTGGTGTCATCTGCAAATCTGAGATTATTGATATTTCTCCCAGCAATCTTGATTCCAGCTTGTGTTTCTTCCAGTCCAGCGTTTCTCATGATGTACACTGCATAGAAGTTAAATAAGTCAGGGTGACAATATACAGCCTTGAGGTACTCCTTTTCCTATTAGGAACCAGTCTGTTGTTCCATGTCCAGTTCTAACTGTTGCTTCCTGACCTGCATACAGATTTCTCAAGAGGCAGGTCAGGTGGTCTGGTATTCCCATCTCTCTCAGAATTTTCCACAGGAGGTGACCAAAGTACTGGAGTTTCAGCTTTAGCATCATTCCTTCCAATGAACATCCAGGACTTATCTCCTTTAGAATGGACTGGTTGGATCTCCTTGCAGTCCAAGGGACTCTCGAGAGTCTTCTCCAACACCACAGTTCAAAAGCATCAATACTTTGGTGCTCAGCTTTCTTCACAGTCCAACTCTCACATCCATACACGACCACTGGAAAAACCATAGCCTTGACTAGACGGACCTTTGTTGGCAAAGTAATGTCTCTGCTTTTGAATATACTATCTAGGTTGGTCATAACTTTTCTTCCAAGGAGTAAGTTTTAATTTCACGGCTGCAGTCACCATCTGCAGTGATTTTGAAGCCCCCCAAAATAAAGTCTGATATTGTTTCCACTGTTTCCCCATCTATTTGCCATGAAGTGATGGGACCAGATGCCATGATCTTGGTTTTCTGAATGTTGAGCTTTAAGCCAACTTTTTCACTCTCCTCTTTCGCTCTCATCAGGAGCCTTTTTAGTTCCTCTTCACTTTGTGCCATAAGGGTGGTGTCATCTGTATAAAATTTATTAAACAGAAATAAGCAATCACTGAATATTTTTAGAAGGGTGAACTGTCAATTGTGACCTTATTAAAATAGTGAGATGTCAATTGTAAATATGCTTTTTAAAAATAACTGACAATAGAATTTAATCTTCTTAATATCATTTCACTTAATGCATAAATTTAGCAATTTGCTAGAAAATAAAGTTCAGGTTCTTTGCTCAGTTTTGAAATTAAGGGTTCTGTGATTTATATGAAAAGTAAAAATGTTAGTCACTCAGTTGTGTCTGACTCTTTGCAAGCCCATGGACTGTAGCTCCTCTATCCATGGGATTCTCCAGGCAAGAATATTGGAGTGGATTGCCATGTCTTTCTCCAGGTGATCTTTCTGACCCAGGAATCAAACCCAGGTTTCCTGCATTGCCAGCAGGTTCTTTACTGTCTGAGCCATCAGGGAAGTCCTGCCTGATTTATATATACATGTATATATTTGATGAACTCCTTCAAATTTTGTCTAACATGTCTATAAAATATTTGTGTTTTAAAATGCAGAAGACAATAAAGTTTCAAAAGATAACTATATATACATGAGTGTATGTGTTTGTATATATATATATATATATATATATATATACACACACGCAGAGCACAGATTTGTTGTTGTTTAGTCACTTCAGTCATGTCTGACTCTTTGTAACCCTGGTACGACTGTAACCCACCAGGCTGCTCTGTCCATGGGATTCTCTAGGCAAGAATACTGAAGTGAGTTGCCATGGTACAATTAAAACACTTTAGAAAAAAGAGGGGATTGTTACCATCACTGAAAATAAAAATAATAAATACTTTCATTTTATGAGAAAGCAAGTAATCTCAGCTGGATGGTCAGAGAAATAGAAATAAATAAAAAAAACAAAATGGAAGGAAAGGAAATACATAATTATTTATATGGACTCAAAGATAACACTGGGCTTCCAGTACTAGGACTTCCCTGGTGGCTCAGAAGGTAAAGCGTCTTCCTTACAATGCAGGAGACCTGGGTTTGATCCCTGGGTCAGGAAGATCCTTTGGAGAAGGAAATGGCACCCCACTCCAGTACTCTTGCCTGGAAAATCCCATGGACAGAGGAGCCTGGTGGGCTACAGTCCACGGGGTCGCAAAGAGTCGGACACGACTGAGCAACTTCACTTTCACTTTTACTTTCAAAGATAATACTGACTGAATTAAAAGGGCAATAATAATGTTTGTAGATGTATAACATATATAGAAGTAAATATCCAGCAACTGTTGCATTAAAGTACAAAGAAATAGAGTAAAAGTGTTTTAAAAGAAAGTATTCAAGTTATTAATTTATGGTAAATGTTGATAAGTGAAGGATATTGTTGGATTCTCTAAACCATGAAAATAATAAAGAGAGAAGGAGTAAAAAAACATAATTCAGGAAGTAAGGAGAGAAAATGATGAGCATAGATATTTGTGGATAAGTAAAAGTTCTCTAATACTGTTTTAAAAAATTATGATGTTTTAATATGATTTTTTAAAAGATGGCATAATAATATGAAAAATTCTCATGTAAATTAAAAAGGAAGCATATAAAGTTCCACAGGTAATATATTCACAATTACATCAATATTGTATGAGATTAGGAAAATTAGGAACCAATAACAGATTTAGATACAGGTACTGATATAGACATGTTATTTTCAGGATGGATTTGGCATCAATGAATCATTTGAAATCATTCAAAGGAAATGATTGGGGGGAAAATTGTGTACTTGCTTTCACTGTCATCAGTGCTTTGATATTCTCCTTAAGTCTTTAAAGATATGGATCCATTTCCTTCCCCTTTTGTTTCATTGATATTTTTAACAGGGGGAGAGGTGGGTGGTATTAGATGTAGCTTTCATCTAAAGCGCTTTCCACATAGATTTTTGCTTTATGGAATGATATAATATGCAGACATCATATGCAGTAAAATGCACATATTCATGCATTTCTTTTGGAATGGTTAACTTAACTTGTAGAAGCAGAAGCCTTGGAAAACTATTGGCATTATGCAAAAAGAAACTTAACTTTGTTTAAAGGCAACTGAAATGCTGACTTCAGTTTTATAAATTTTTCTAGAAAATAATTACAATTTTGATATATAAAACCTGTTCTGTTATGAACAGATTTATAATAGAGAACATGTTATAATAACCTAAATGCCTAACTATTCTTAAATACTTACTGTTTTAATAAAACATTATGAATTTTTAATATTATTTTTAATGACATAATATGAAAAATTATCATGTAAATTAAAAAGGAAGCATATGAAATTCCAGAGCTAAGATATTCACAATTATGCAAATATTGTATGAGAATAGGAAAAAATGCAACAGTGTTTTAAGGTAGGCATTATTAAAATGGATGACTTAGTTTCTTTTTCTGTTGTTTTGTATTTTTATGTTATAATAAGTATTCATTATTCTTTTATGGAAAATGTGCATTAAATCTATTCAACCTTTATATCCTCTTAGAGGAAATGCAGATTAAAAAAATGTTTGTTAGACATTTTGATAAATGAGTAAGAATCAGAGCTCTGATGTGAGGTCTGAGTTTGAACTTGGCTTCTAACTTCAAACACTCTGAGACTTTGGGTAAATTATTTTTCTTGCTGAATTTTAGTTACTCATCTAAAAATGTCTATTATAATAATGTCTAATTTCTAGGATTATTGAAAGTTCTGAATGAGATAATGTCTGTAAAGCACAGTATTGTTTCAAAACAAGAAAACTTGGTGCTAAATAGTCAATAAGTCAATGATGTTAATAAATAATTGTAATTATGCTTTCCACAGGATGAAAAACATAAACTTCCTGAATCCAATTTTTAACCTAAGGAAAAACAAATATATAACTCCATACAATTTAGACTTGTAGAAAAGCGAATAAAGAGAAGAGTCAATGTTATTAGAAACCCTAACTATCCATCTTAGTTACAAAATGAATAATGGAATAATAACTGAAAATAACTCAAAGTTCACCATTCTAGGTCATATAACTAACTGCAATGCATTCTACCATGACATTTAGCTCAACAAAACATACAACAATTCTTTTCCATAAATTTCTAATCTTGCAATTACCATCGAGAAAAATTCTGATTTAAGAATTTCAAGTAGTAAGCGATACAGACTACCAGTTACAAAATAAATGAATCAGAGAGATGAATTCTACAACATAGGGAATATAGTCAATAATATTGTAATAACTTTGTGTGGTGACAGATGGTAACTATACTTATCATGGTGATCATTCTGTGATTATGGAAATATCAAATTACTATCCCATGCACCTGGAACTGCCATGGTATAGGTCAGTTGTACTTCAAAAAAAAAAAAAAAAAAAAGAAAAAAACCAATCAATTCCAAGTAGGATTTAAGAGAGAAATACAAGTTCTTTGAACTTTATGTTTAAAGCTGTAACTACATATCTAGTCATTTAAACATTTATGCTTTAGAAAGAGTCCTTTGATCTGATTTTGCCTACATGGATAAATATTCTTATAAACCACTGAAATTGGTTCAGTGCTCTTTCCTTGTGTGTAAGGAGGAACTCAAGAGAGGAGAGAGGAGACATGGTACACGAGGAAGAGAGGCAGGTGAACTGTACAGAAATCCAAAAATCCTGGCAGAACAACTTGACTCCATTTGTTGAGTACACTGAGGTCTCAAGTGAGAATTTCCATTGAAGAAATGTTCATGCACCAAAATTACCTTAAAACCACTCGTCCCCATTCTATGAACTAGGACACCTAGGAACAAGAATTTATTTCCAGAAGTGTTAAATCCATGTGGACATTGAAAGATTACCTTAAAAGCATGTGGTCCATGCATGTGTGATATACTTTCATCTTTATTGACATATGCTTTAAAAATCATAAGATATGTAAAGGATGCATCATGATCATTTGATATACACATACATAGTGAAAGGATTCCTCCCATTTAGCTCCTTAACATCCCCACTGCCACATATGTGTGTGTGTATATATATATATGTATATTCATTTATAAAGTAAATATATTTTTCAAATGATTGTAAGTGATATTATGTTTAATGAAAATATTTACTTATAAAACTTTTAATCAAGGGATATTTTCCCAATTAACAGGCACAAAAGTATAATCATTGTAAAGTTTAATTTTTAAATTATTTTTTAAGAAAGAAGATTTACTACATATTACCATATATTAAAAAGATTGAGAAGCCGGTATTCCAAAATCAGTACAACACAGTTTTCTCTGACAATAATCTTTGATAAGGTAATTTTACATTGATAATAAGAGGAAAGCAAAGAGTTGGTATGCATCTGTGAGTGATATAATTGTGATGTGACTATTTTTTAGTTTTCCAGGTTTCAAGTTATTGACTTATATTAGTGTATATTTCCATTCACCTGTCTCTCTTCTATCACATACACAAAATCATACACACATTCACATACCAAACTCCCACCAAATTCAGTGCCTATCAATGTGTCCCAGGGTCACAGTTGTGTTAACAACATTTTAGAAAATGTTGATGAAGGTTCACAAAACTAATTATAAAACTAGAACATTAAAATTTCTAGTTGAGTAAAAGGGAATAAAGGAAGAAATTTTGATCTGATTTTGTTTACAAAGTTATAAGAAATACATCAAAACAAGGATTGAAGGAAAAGTTACTATTTTATTCAGAAGGTTTGCTTCTATTCTTTTGCCACTAAGTGCTCACTTGAGTACCTGATTGTCTCATTATACTCCTATTGTCTGCTTTCATCTGGGTCAAATCCGAATGTGGGCCAGAGCTTCTAATGTAAAGTCCCATGATTAAGACAATGGGAGATTTTCTGGCATTGGATAATCTCTCACAAATCCATAGCAGGCTGGATTGCAAATTGGGGACAAATAGATAAAACAATTTTTTATCCTTAAGTGCATCCTATATGTTCATGTTCTATGATCTGCTGCTGCTGCTAAGTCACTTCAGTTGTGTCCCACTGTGCGACCCCAGAGATGGCAGCCCACCAGGCTCCCCTGTCCCTGGGATTCTCCAGGCAAGAACACTGGAGAGGGTTGCCATTTCCTTCTCCAATGCATGAAAGTGGAAAGTGAAAGTGAAGTCGCTCAGTCGTGTCCGATGGTCTAGTTTTTAGTAAATATTGCCAAGGGAAACATCCTTAGTATCTTAAAGCTTAGGGTCCAAGAGACAATTGAGCCAATTTCTCTCTGGTGCATAATTTAAAGATATGAAATTTTGGGAAGCCTGCACTCACATACTTTTGTTTCTCTGCCTGGAATAATTATTTTAAAAGCAACAGCCATAATCAATATTTTGTTTAACTATGAAACAGAAAGTCCATCATTCATTAGTGGCAATATTAGAAATCCTCATAAACTTCTAACTCTTTTAAAATAAGTAATGATACTAGGTTGATTTTTCTGCGTTTTAACTTTTTAACCTGAATATACTTTGAGAATTTTTTATTAAAAAGTGAACTTCAAGCAAAATAATGTTTTAGCTCACATTTCTCAGAAAAAAGATCTGTAATTAATTCCATTAAATTTTTAAAACATTTCTTCTAACATAACTATTGAAAAGCATTAGGAAATAAAATGAGATTTTAAAATAGATGAAAAGTGCTACTATTAATAATTTATATACTAATTGATTGTGCTGGTATACAATATAAAAAACATTATTTTTCTTTCAGGGAATCAATTATTTTATCAACCATAATTTCTATTCTTTTTTCTAATTATAATTTACCAGTAAAATACTGCTTATTCTTAAATCAGCTGAAATAATAAAATATTGGAAAGTATATTTTACTTTATTATTATTATTACTATTTTACTTTACAATATTGTATTGATTTTGCCACACATCAACATGAATCTGCCATGGGTGTATACGTCCCGAACCCCCCTCCCACCTTCCCCCTCAACACCATCTGTCCAGGTCATCCCAGTGCACCAGCCCCAAGCATCTTGCACCCTGCAGAAAGATGGTAATGATAAGCCAGAATGCAAGAAAGCAAGCAAAAGAGACACAGATGTGTCCAAAAGACACAGTTTTTTGGAAAGTATATTTTAAAAAGCACTGGCATATAGAGGCAACCACATGTGTGTGTGTGTGTGTCCAACTATTTGTGATCCATTGACTGTAGCACATTAGCTCCTCTGTCCATGGAATTTTCTAGGCAACAATACTGGAGTGGGTTGCCATTTCCTCCTCCAGGGGATCTTCCCAACTCAGGGATCAAACTAGTGTCTCTTATATCTCTTGAAATTGGCAGGAGGATTCTTTACCTTGGTGCCTCCTGGGAGGCCCATACACATGTTATGAGTCTGTAAAAATAATTGACTTTTCATACTCAATTTTTCAAATTGATATTTTTTGTAGTTGTGTACTCCAGTTCTTTAACAAACACTTTGAAAATAAGTATTATACATCTGCTTTTAAGAAGAGTTAGTTCTTCATAAGTAACATGATTTTAGTCTCTATATTTTTATACTTGTGAAAACATATTAAATATAATGTACTATTTATTAAAATACAAAATGGATAAATAGGGAATATGTTTTAATAAAACCATTTATTTTTAGGAGTTAAATAAAGTAAAAGGAAATCCTTAATTTTCAAATATATTAAGTATGTAAGAATGAAAGAAAACAAATCATTTATTAATTAAATTGCTCACCAGATAATGATACTTTCTTAACATAAGTGAAATTTTAAGCAAATCCAACTTTCAGTGGAACTTAAAAATAACCTTTTGCAGATTTACTTACAGAATGGTAGTATAAAGCTTTCCCCAATAAGCAAAAATAACTTTAAATAGTTATTTAGCAGCAACCATTTAAAGTTTCTGAATCTTATTCTAAAACATACAGGAAATAAACATTAATTAAAAAGAAATCTACTAAATCTCAATAAGCACAGTGAAAGTCTATGGCATTTGAACTACAACTTACTCCCTTATTTTTCTCCCCTTCCTGAGCCAGCATAACGGAGACTTCCTCTGGGGTAGGTATAACCAATAAGATAGAATTTCTCTTTCTCTAACTCCAGAGATGGGGAGTCATTAGCATTTTTCACCCCCCTACCCAATTTCTGTATAAGTTAAGTGAGTGCTAAGTGAAGTTACTCATTCATGTCCAACTCTTTGCAATCCCATGGATTGTAGCCTACCAGGCTCTTCCATCTATGCAATTTTCCAGGCAAGAATATTGGAGTGGGTTGCCATTTCCTTCTCCAGGAAGTTTTCCCAAGCCAGGGATTGAACCTGGGCCTCCCGCATTGTAGGCAGCTGCTTTACCTTCTGAGCCACCAGGGACGTCCAATTTCTGTATAGCAGTAACTAAATTTCAGGTAAATATTCAAGATGTCAGAACCTCCCTTTTTTACCAGGTCTACAGTCACAGTATAGAGGATTTATTTCAGGGATGACAAGCAAAGAACACTGGGAACCCTATTGCCTTCACCACACTCACTCAGAGAGAATGGGCCACACAGGAAGAGAAAATCCAAGACCAGATACTAGTGCTCCTGTCCAGGGCTCTGCTCATAAAGCAGGTGTCACTCTGAAATGGGTAAACCAGTCTCAGCTCCTAAGAAAAGGCTCAGAGATTCTGTCAAGGGAAAGAGAGAGGCCACAACAATAGAGATCTCTGGAGCTGTCTCCAGAAACTGACTTTATTTGGAGCAGAATGTGCAGAAACTCAAGAGTAATGGAGTTGTAAAAATCAGTGGGAGGGGGGTTCATGTTTGGGAGCTCATGTACACCCGTGGTGGATTCATGTCAATGTATGCCAAAACCAATACAGTATCGTAAAGTAAAATAAAGTAAAAATAAAAATTTAATAAAAAAAAATCAGTGGATATTTGAGTGGTGAATTAAGATGAGGCTGCTGCTGCTGCTGCTGCTAAGTCGCTTCAGTCGTGTCCGACTCTATGCAACCCCATAGACGGCAGCCCACCAGGCTCCCTCGTCCCTAGGATTCTCCAGGCAAGAATACTGGAGTGGGTTGCCATATCCTTCTCCAATGTATGAAAGTGAAAAGTGAAAGGGAAGTCACTCAGTCGTGTCCGACTCTTAGCAACCCCATGGACTACAGCCTAACAGGCTCCTCCTTTCATGGGATTTTCCAGGCAAGAGTACTGAAGTAGGGTGCCATTGCCTTCTCTTTAAGATGAGGCTAGTAGTTCAGTAACAATGATAAACAAAGTCATAGGCTTCCTGATTTACCAGAGAAAACCAGGGAAAGAGACAGGTTGGAAAAGTCTTTCTTAGGTGCTAACAAACTACAAAGCCAGTCCTCGAAAGTAACTCCTGCAGAAAAGGAAAAGATTAGTATTGGACAATGGATGAATTTCAGAGAAGGCAATGGCACCCCACTCCAGTAGTCTTGCCTGGAAAATCCCATGGAGGACAGAAGAGCCTGGTAGGCTGCAGTCCATGAGGTCGCTAAGAGTCAGACACGACTGAGCGACTTCACTTTCACTTTTCACTTTCATGCATTGGAGAAGGAAATAGCAACCCACTGCAGTGTTCTTGTCTGGAGAATCCCAGGGATGGGGGAGCCTGGTGGGCTGCCGTCTATGGGGTCACACAGAGTCGGACACAACTGAAGCGATTTAGCAGCATGGATGAATATAAGTCCCAAGAAGTTGAAAGGAACAGAGCAATCAACAGGAAAATACTGAAGTCTAACAGCTGGACTTAATACCCGATGAGACAGACATATCAAGAGAGAGATTAGAGAAAGTGTAAAAAGAGCCCTGCTGAAACCATTGTCATCCCGCAGTAATTGGGATGCCTCAGGCTGTATCCTCTGAGGAACAAAGGTAGAGAATTTACACTGCAAGAGAAATATATTTTACTAAACTAAACTGCTGCTGCTGCTGCTGCTGCTGCTGCGTCAGTTCAGTCGTGTCCGATTCTGTATGACCCCATAGATGGGCAGCCCACCAGGCTCCTCCATCCATGGGGTTTGCCAGGCAAGAGTACTGGAGTGGGGTGCCATTACCGTCTCTGAAGCTAATCTAGTCCAGCCTAATCGATAAAGAAAGAAACAGGCAAACAACAATAAGAATCCCAGGAAGGGGCAGTGGGTCATTAATCCCAAATTGAAATAGTATGTTATCTAAAATAGTAGTTTATTAACAATAGCAAGACAGGCAAAGAAACAGGAAAATGTGACTCATTCACAGAAAAATAAGCAGGCAACAGAACTGGCCTGTTATACTGGTGTTTAACTTATAGAAAAAAAAAAAACACTTTATAATGTCCATGATAAATATCTTCATAGAATGGTTATTCATCTTTTTAATCAAATTCTCCTATCAGTATGTCTCACTTTTCTCTTATGAGAATCTCCAGGATTACATTGATGTCACTCAGATAATCCAGAATAATTTATCCATGCCAGAATTCTTAATTCAATCATATCTGCAAAGTCTCTTTTGCCATGTTAAGGTAACTATTCACAAATTCAGGAGATTAGGACTTCAGCATATTTAGGAGAAGGGTATCATTCTGTCTACCAAAGTTACAGAAAAATATTCAAAGAAGTAATAGCTGAAAATATCCAAAATTGATTTAAAATATTGATCTCTAGCCCAAGAAACTTAAAATCCAAATAGGATAAATACAAAGTGATCTGCCTTCAGACACACCATTGTAAAAACGTTGAAAAACAAAAAGAAATCTTGAAAAGAACCAGGGAAACCTCATCATTCTGGATTTTAAAAAATATTTCAAATGTACTGTCTTCAGGAAACACACTTCAGAGTTAAAGAATGAATAGGTTCATAAGAAAAAGATGAAAAAAGATATGAAATAGCAGCCATTTAGAAGCTGAAGTGGCAATACTAATTTAAAACGTAAACTTTAAAGAAACCAGTGTTGCTAGAGATGAAGAGAGATAGTTTATAATGATAAAACATCAGTCGATCAGAGATCTATGATGGTTATAAACACATATCACCTAACAACACAGTTCCAAAGTATATAAAGCAAGGCTGAAAAAAAAAATCAGAAATTCAACAGTAATAGAGATTTCAGTATTACACTTTCAATAATGAATAGACAAATAGGAAAATGGTAACAAAGAAAGAAAATTGAATGACACTAGAAAACAATTATTCTAACAGATATATAGAATACTTCACCCAACAATGGCATTTATACATTCTTTCAAGTGGACTTTTGTTGGTCAACTGTTTTCTTGGATTGGCATTTGCAGATTCAACAAACCACCTATAAAAAATATTTGGAAAAAGATTTCAGGAAATTCCCAAAAGCAAAAGTTGAATTTGCTGTGTGACAGCGACTATTTACACATGATTTATATTATATTTACAAATACTTAAGAAGCCATGGCATTGTATTAGGTATTATAAGTAATCTAGAGATGATTGAAAGTATACTAGAGGACGTGGATATGTTGTATGCAGATGCTACACCATTTTTGAGCATTTGTAGAATTTGGTATCTGAGAGGCATCCTGGAATCCCCCAGGGATACCAAGAGAAAGCTGTGCATGAATCATTCTCCAGAATAGATCATAGACAAGGCCATGAAACTTTATTGAAAAGACA
Organism: Capra hircus; assembly: GCF_001704415.2. Taxonomy (NCBI): domain Eukaryota; kingdom Metazoa; phylum Chordata; class Mammalia; order Artiodactyla; family Bovidae; genus Capra; species Capra hircus. The sequence goes on from NC_030813.1 coordinate 47,875,601, forward strand.
AGGCTTTCCAAATGTTTGGGAATGCATGTAAGAATTAAAGATTTTAAAATTTAAAAAAAAAATAAATAAAATAATAAAACATTAAAAAAAATTATTACAATCATACTAAATATGTCCTTCATACATAATGAAAATAAAATTAGAAATCAATACAGAAATATTGGAAATGAATAAATTTGTGGAAATTAACAACTCACACATAAACAATGAGTCAAAGAAGAAATTGCTAAGGAAATTAGAAACTACTTCGGGATGAATGAAAACAAAAGACAGTACTTAAAAGGAAAATTTAACATAGCTTTAAGAGCTATGTTAAATGTGTGGAATGATCTTAAATAACAAGTTTTTGCCTTAATTCACTGGGAGAAAAAGAAAAAGTTACTCTGAAGCAGCAGAATAAAGAAAATAATCAAGATTTGAGTAGAAATCAATGAAATGAACAATAGAAAAACAGTTACAATTGACATAACCAAAACAGATTAGAATGGTTTTAAATAGAAGAGAAAATAGAATGGCAAATTCAAACTATTCACAGAAATCTGCTGAAAATTTGAGGGAGGTAGATTGTCTAATTCTAGTATATATTTTCTCTTCCTCAAAATGTGAAATATTTATTATAGTTCTCATTTTAAGGATGAGAAGACTGAGATAGGAAAACTAATGTACTCAATTTCTTGAAAAAATATGTCTATATGATCTATTATTTATTTAAAATGATTTTAAATGTATATTTCTAGTCAGAAATCTATGCAAATTGCAATTTCATTTATGTACTTCTCTATTTTAATCCTTTCCTCTGACTTTCTGTGACTTTCCTTTAATGGAAACCTCTAAAAACTGGGGTCTGTAAAGTTATAAAACAGTGTGGGACTGAGTATTTGATCACAACCAAGTGTTTTGTACTGGCAGATAATCCATTATTGATTAATTATTTATTCATTTTTACATATTCACTTATAATACAATTTATGTAGAAAATTCCTTTGCATTATCTTATTTCACTCTAAAACAAAGTATAGCAGAAATTTTGCATTGCTCCTTTGCTATATGAAACACCGAAAGGATCACTCTAGATTTTTAAAATATTTGTATACTGAATTGCTTATTATGGCAATAACCATAACAAATTCTAGAGATTGTGGTTAGCCTCAAAAACAAGGACAAGGCCAATCCCCTGGGGGATTGATTCCAAGCTTCCCTTTAGATACCAAAATCTGCAAATGCCCATTCTAAACAAGTCTTCAAGTGCTGAGTCACAGTGCAAGTGGGAAAGAGCAGTTCACCCAAGGTGAGGATGAGGACTCTAGACCATCTCTAACAAGAACTTGATATGTTGGGAGAATGGCCAGAGACACTGATAATGATGAAGACTTATTGTGATTATTCATATTTTAGGTAAATTCATGATTAGTAGAAAATGTTTTATAAAGTATTTGAAATCTTTCTGATTTACAGTGAAACACTTTTCTACCTTAATATTTATGAGTTCACTCTGCAAACATTAATTGTGCTCCTGAGTCAATGTATTCTTTCATTTGATAAATATTTATTGATCTCCTACTGTGTGCTTAGTGTTAGAGAAAGCAGTTGAAAAACAGAGATATGTCTCTGCTGCTACGGAGTTTAAACTTTACTGAGAAAGAGATGCGTTGAAGTTTCACGTTGCAGAATAAGAATGATAAAGTTTAATGAAGCAAATGGAAGTTTAGTGCATTAATTGAATGAAGTTTTATGTTTTATTTTTTGTTTGCTAGTAGATATATTAGGGCTTCCCTGGTAGCTCAGACAGTAGAGAATCTGCCTGCAATACAGGAGACCTGTGTTCGACCCCTGGGTGGGGATGTCCTCTGGAGAAGGAAATGGCACTCCAATATTCTTGCCTGGAGAATTCCATGGACAGCGGAGCCTGGTGGGCTACACGACATGGGGATCGCAAAGAACTGGACACGACTAAGTGACTAACACACACAGTTAGCTATATTATTCCAGGGAACCTAGAAGAAGTAGGTGAAAGTGAAGAACATTCACAAAGCAATGTTCATTGATAAACTGATAGAGTGATGCAGTGACAGAGAACTGGCCTTTCATTTGCTTTCTTAAAACTCACTCAGGGCTGACTCAACAGCAGGTATGAGACTGAGCGGGATTTGAAATTAGTTTTTTTTGTTTTTTTTTTAATCACTTGTCACAAGTCCATTTTGAAACATCACATTGGTTGTTTGCAAGTAATTTGCTATTTGTCAACAGCGTTAAGAGGAGTTGACACTAATCATGCATTGTCTGTGAAGTGCCTTTACATTTACTGGAAGCCTAGTTCATTCTGTATGTTTTAATTTTAAGTACATCTATGGAGTCAGACAAGAAGGTCAAGATCAGTGTACAGAACTGATCTAAATCAACTAAAGTAACTATACTGAACCTTAAGGAGCTAAATGGATTCATATAAATACACACTCAATAGTTGACTTGATAGCTTATCACTTCATACATTGCATTAAGGACTTAATTCTGGAGTCATACCGTATGTGTAATGGATTACAAACCAATTCTATTATTCACTAGCTATGATCTAAGGCGTGCAATTTAACCTCTGTAACTCACTTTCTTCTTCTTCCAATAGATTAATAATATCATCTACTTATCAGGTTATCGTGAGGATCAAATATGATAGATATATATGTACCTCTATATATAGGTAGATATGTATCTATCTATATATAGATATATATCTAAAGTGTCTAACAGGTAGTTACTGTTGTTGTTTTCCTTTTTGTTGTTTTTCTTCTACAATTATTTAAAATAGGCAATTTTAATGACATAGCCACCACTCTTCCTTCTAAGTATTCATTTTTACTCCCAGGACATATTTATTTCTTCTGTCTGATCCTACTATAGAATTGCTTAGGCTTGTGAAACCCATCTCCTGGGAGAGTACCATCTCCTTTTCTTTCCAAGTGGAGAATTGTCCTGGACAGGTTTCTAAACTTAATCTATTACTGCTGATCCTGAACCCTGTGATCCTACTGGCCTGGTGGAGATATGTTGGTATTTGCTATTTGCCCTCCAAACATTGATTGTCACCCCTCAGGTATTAAAGATTCCAGATTGTGAGAGGCATTTGTTCCTGCTCTATGTATATATACATTAAATTATATATGTATATAAATATATATTTATACACACATATATGTATATATGTATGTATATACACACACATACACTAACATGAATTAATTCTGGTATTTAATTTCTTTCTGGCATTCCTCTATACTTTCAAGAAGGTTGAGCTGATTTTTTAAGACAACTGTACCTGTTTTTCTAGTTGAATCCTTTCCTTCTCTACCACAAATACATACAGTATTATTTGCTGGAACTGTTTGCTTTTCTTCTTTGAAAAATTTCTTGCCCTTCTTTTTAAGCCATTTATTTGTCAAACATTCTGCTCTGGATTTTGCCCAGATTATTCTCTCATGCTGAGTTATATGGAATCTATGATCTTTGAACCATGAGAACCCATTCAATTCTTTAAAAAATACTGGGGCAAGAAAATTAGATACATGAAATTAAATATAATGATGATATTTTAAAATAAAAACCTGAGAATTCAAGAATGTGAAAGTCTACTAGAATAAAACACAAATTGAACATGAAAGGTAATAAACTGAACACGAAAGGAGGGGGAACAAAATTTTCAGCCATACAAGCAAGAGAGTTGGAACTGATACCTGTTATTAAGTCAGACTAAGGTTCTGTCATTTCAGTCAAAGGATGAAACAGAGAAAAAATAAACTTTGTCTACTAGAAAAATGGAACTTGAGGAATCTTGTCTGCTCCTTCTTGGGCCTTGGAAAGAACTCTCTCTTTCTGAGAGAGTGATCAAGTCCAGATACTTCTGACCTCTGCCTTTACTGAGCACTTCATCCCCCTCTTTTTATGGCTTCTCTATCCCCTCTTTATGCTTCATTTCTGCCTTAGTTGATTTTGGTCGTAAATACATGCAGTTTGTGTGTGTGTGATCACTTGCTCAGTGGTGTCCAACTTTTTGCAATCCCATGTACTATAGCCCTCTAGGATCTGTCCATGGAATTTTCCAGACAAGAAAACCGGAGTAGGTTGCCATTTTCTGCTCCAGGGGATTTTCTGGACCCAAGGATCAGGCCCACATCTCTTGCATCTCCTGCATTGGCATGAGAATTCTTTACCACTGCACCACCTGGGAAGCCAACATGCAATTGAGAGTTGAAGTTTATATTGTCTCTAGATTTATCTCTATAGATTGCATTCTCCTTATCCTTCAGAGCATATTCCCGGAAGAAAGGTGAGAAAAATCAGAACTAACCTACCGGTATGTACCTACCAGAATAGAAAGACTCCCAATCAGGGTCTTCTAAGGAAATTAGCCCAGCCTAATGTTCACTCGGGGAATACATCAATGTTGTATATTGTCACCCTGCTTATTTAACTTATATGCAGAGTACATCATGAGAAACGCTGGGCTGGAAGAAGCACAAGCTGGAATCAAGATTGCTGGGAGAAATATCAATAACCTCAGATATGCAGATGACACCACCCTTATGGCAGAAAGTGAAGAGGAACTAAAAAGCCTCTTGATGAAAGTGAAAGAGGAGAGTGAAAAAGTTGGCTTAATGCTCAACCTTCAGGAAACGAAGATCATGGCATCTGGTCCCATCACTTCATGGGAAATAGATGGGGAAACAGTGGAAACAGTGTCAGACTTTATTTTTGAGGGGCTCCAAAATCACTGCAGATGGTGATTGCAGCCATGAAATTAAAAGACGCTTACTCCTTGGAAGAAAAGTTATGACCAACCTAGATAGCATATTCAAAAGCAGAGACACTACTTTGCCAACAAAGGTCCATTTAGTCAAGGCTACGGTTTTTCCTGTGGTCATGTATGGATGTGAGAGCTGGACTGTGGGGAAAGCTGAGCACCGAAGAATTGATGCTTTTGAACTGTGGTGTTGGAGAAGACTCTTGAGAGTCCCTTGGACTGCAAGAAGTTCCAACCAGTCCATTCTAAAGGAGATCAGTCCTGGGTGTTCTTTGGAAGGAATGATGCTAAAGCTGAAACTCCAATACTTTGGTCACCTCATCTGAAGAGTTGACTCATTAGAAAAGACTCTGATGCTGGGAGGGATTGGGGGCAGGAGGAAAAGGGGACAACAGAGGATGAGATGGCTGGATGGCATCACTAACTTGATGGATTTGAGTCTGAGTGAACTCCGGGAGTTGGTGATGGACAGGGAACCCTGGTGTGCTGGGATTCATGGGGTCGCAAAGAGTTGGACATGACTGAGCAACTGAACTGAACTGAACTGAACTGAACTGAACGTTTACTCAGAAATCAGATTCATTCCTGATGTTATTTTTAATTTCCTTCCAGCCTTGTAACATTGTCTCTTTCTTCTGTTTGCATATAGTTTTGTCCTCGTTTGCTTGTCCACCAGACACATTTTGAGGTTTCTTATGGCTTCTCATAGAGCCTTGGACTAACTTACAATATCACAACCGATGCTAGAAGCCCGGGAATCCATTTGTTAAAGAAATAATTTGTGGGACTAACTACTTTAAAAGTGATCAAAAGGTAACAGCTTGGAATATGCAAGAACAATCTAGGCCAGATAAACTTCATCTCATTTCTTAATGAGGGTAGTAGAATGTCATTGATCACTGCTCCCTAACATTTTCGCTTCAGATAAAAAAGACAAGACATTTTTATTACATTACCACAGTAGTGCAGCTGTGCCTGAACGCAGCTAGGGCTGAAGTGACAGCATCCAGTACACATATGTTCTTTTGAAGTACATGGCAAGGCCGCAGAATAATTTTGAGAATCTCTGCCACAGAATCTGCAGTCCAACAAAGAGTTTGCATATTAGTAATACTGTTACAATTAATTAGTATATTAAAGTGTTTGAATAAGTGACAAAACCATACTTTGAAATGTTTACCCAGGCCATTTCATGTCTATGAACAAGCAATTAATACACGGAAAAATAGATCTTTTGTAAGAATTTGGAAGCTAATGTGAGAGGGTCTTCAGTTCAGTTCTATTGCTCAGTTGTCTGACTGTTTGCAACCCCATGGCCTGCAGCACACCAGACTTCCTGTCTATCACCCACCCCAAGTTTGCTCAAACTCATGTCCATTGAGTCGGTGATGCCATTCAACCATCTCATCCTCTGTCGTCCCCTTCTCCTCCTGCCTTCAATCTTTCCCAGCATCAGGGTCTTTTCAAATGAGTCAGTTCTTTTCATTAGATGGCCAAAATACTGGAGTTTCAGCTTCAGCATCAATTCTTGCAATGAATATTCAGGACTGATTTCCTTTAGGATTGTCTGGTTTGATCTTCTTGCAGTCCAAGGGACTCTCAAGAGTCTTCAACACCACAGTTCAAAAGCATCAATTCTTCAGCGCTGAGCTTTCCTTATAGTCCAACTCTCACATTCATACATGACTACTGGAAAAAACCAAAGCTTTGACTAGACAGACCTTTGTTGGCAAAGTAATGTCTCAGCTTCTTAAAATGCTGTCTAGGTTGTTCATGGCTTTTCTTTCAAGAAACAAGGGTGTTTTAATCGCATGGCTGCAGTCACCATCTGCAGTGAATTTGGAGCTCCCTGAAATAAAAGTCTTTCAGTGTTTCCATTGTTTCCCCATCTTATTTGCCATGAAGTGATGGGACCAGATGCCATAATCTTCGTTTTCTGAATGTTGAGCTTTAAGACAATTTTTTCACTCTCCTCTTTCACTTTCATCAAGAGGCTTTTTGGTTCCTCTTTGCTTTCTGAGTTAAGGGTAGTGTCATCAGCATATCTAAGGTTATTAATATTTCTCCTGGCAATGTTGATTCCAGCTTGTGCTTCATTAGACTCTGCATGTAAGTTAAATTAGCAGGGAGACAAGCTTGATGTACTCCTTTCTCTATTTTTAACCAGTCTTTTGTTCCATGTCCAGTTCTAACTGCTGCTTCTTGACCTGCTTACAGATTTCTCATGAAAGGGTCTTAAAAAACAATTAAAAACTATCTAAGAATAAAACTTACAAAAATAATTTGCACTGAAAATAAAGTAATTTAGAATGCATATATGGAAATGACGCCATTAAATATAACTTTGCTAATCACTGAAAGTTTTGCAAGTTTGCTGACTCATAATTTCCATATTAATGAGGGAGAATAGAAAAATGTTCAAATAAATGAGATAATGGAAAATATCAAGTTATTATAACTACTCTGCACATAGTCCTTAAAACTGTTTTATGACATTTGAGAACATTTTCTATTTTCAATATTAATAATGTTTTATCAGTTATTTTTCCCTCTCTTTTTTTTTTTAAACTTGCTGGGCCTTTTATTAGAACTACATTGAATTTGTAAATCATATTGGAAAGAACTGACATCTTGACAGTACTGAGCCTTTCTATCCATTAACATGGTTGTAATGTGATTTATAGTAAACAGGTTTATTTATACTTTCAGTTTTTGGCCAAAAACTCCTAAAAACTTTGGAAATTTCTGGGTGATAAGAGTGATAAAACTCTTTATATTCATAACAAACCCATTAATTTTGGTCTTTTTAGCACTATTATTTTGAATTGCTACATGATTTAATTTGATTTTATTTGAAAAAAGAATAAATTTCATTTCTGTTTTGATGTTGTTGTTCCATAATATCTTTTGTTTACTTTCCACTCTTTTTTTTTCTGTTTTTTAAAAAAAATTAGTGTCAGATATCCAAGTACTGTTTTTTTTTAAATTTATTTGTTAGGTACAACTACATTGTCTCTTGTATAGGTAATTCAAGATAAGTAAAGAACCAATTTCTAGGAATTTTTCCTGAAAAAAAGTTAAACTGACTCGAAAAATCATCGAATTTTATAAGTTCCAGCTTTCTGGAGAGAGAGGGAGAGAGAAAGGAAAGAGGGAGGCTGAAAGAAGGAGATTTATATGTAATTAAGTCTCAAAACATTTTCAAACTAATCACATGTAAATAAAGTCATGGGATTCATAGTAATTTGTTCTTTGCCAAGGAATTTGGCAATACAGAGGTAGGTCATGAAATATGGATTACGTGTTGCTTTTACTCTCTAAAAGAAGAGCAAGTTCAATTTACATGTTCTCAATTTCCAGCCACATTTCCATATATAAGAAAAATGTAAATCTAAAGTCATATAGCTGTAACAATGTAATAATTTTTAAAGCTATATGACTTTAGATTAAAAGAACTCAGAGAATACCTGTCATTAGGACATTCTTTCTGGTTTGCAGACTATAGATAGATTCCCAGTATAAGGCAGACATTGATTATGAAGGACAGTTCTTGCCTTCAGTAGCAGTTCACCTGAAATATATATACATATACACAAACATACAGGTGTGAATGCATGCTGAAATAATATCATATACAGTAATTAAAAGGAAAAAAGTAATGAAAGGTCAGATTTGCTTACTGAGAGAAGAAAAGTGGATTATTTCTTCAAATTACATTAATTTTAATATTTTAAATGGACTGTATTTTCTGATCAAATAATTATTCTATGTTCATGTTACTGATATAATAAATACAAATATTGCCTAATATACCTGGAGGCTCAGATGGTAAAGCATCTGCCTACAATGTGGGAGACCCCAGTTCGATCCCTGGGTCAGGAAGATCCTCTGGAGAAGGAAATCCCATGGATGGAGGAACGTGGTAGGCAACAGTGTATGAGGTCGCAAAGAGTCAGACACAACTTCGCAACTTTGCTTTCACTTTCACATGTAATAATCATATATATTAGTATAATATTTTGAAAAATAATTAACAAGAGCAACCACCTTAAAATAAGAAAATATATCCATCTTATATTTCACTTCTGGAAGAGTTGTCCTTTGCAATATTTGTCTGACCATTAGCCCTTCCCTGAGTTCCCAGGTGGTGCTAGTGGTAAAGAACCTGCCATCAGTGCAGTAAATGCAGGACATGCAGATTCAATCCCTGGGTCAGGAAGATCCCCTGGAGGAGGGCATAGCAACCCACTTCAGTATTCTTGCCTAGACAATCCAATGGACACAGGCGCCTGATGAGCTACAGTCCATACAATCTCACAGAATTGGAAAGGACTGAGTGACTAACACAAACAAGCCCTCCCCAATTGGGTTTTAATCCCCACAACTCCACAAAAATGGCCTTCATGACCATAAGAATGATACCAAGGGATAGATCTTTTAGAACCCTGATGTCAATTTTATGTGCTCATCATAGCCTCTTAGTAGCATTCCAGATGATATTATCTTATACTGAGAAAATCCTAGCAAGTACATAGAGAAAACTGTTAGAATTAATCAATAAATACAGGAAAGCTGCAGAATACAATATCAGCATACAAACCAGTTGTGTTGCTGTATACTAACAACAAACTACTTGAAAGGAAGATCAGGAAAACAATGCCATTTATAACATCACCCAAAAGAATAAACTATTGAGGGGTGAAATTCACTATGGAGATAAAAATTATCAAATTGTGTTCTGAAAACTATGAAACCTTGGTGAAAAAAGTAAAAGAATACCCAAACAAATGTAAAGAAATGCCATGGTCATGGATTGGAAAATATACGTGAACCGTGAACTCGCTGATGTTCAAGGTGGTTTTAGAAAAGGCAGAGGAACCAGAGATCAAATTGCCAACATCCGCTGGATCATGGAAAAAGCAAGAGAGTTCCAGAAAAACATCTATTTCTGCTTTATTGACTATGCCAAAGCCTTTGACTGTGTGGATCACAATAAACTGTGGAAAATTCTGAAAGAGATGGGAATACCAGACCACCTGACCTGCCTCTTGAGAAATCTGTATGCAGGTCAGGAAGCAACAGTTAGAACTGGACATGGAACAACAGACTGGTTCCTAATAGGAAAAGGAGTACCTCAAGCTGTATATTGTCACCCTGCCTATTTAACTTATATGCAGAGTACATCATGAAAAACGCTAGACTGGAAGAAACACAAGCTGGAATCAAGATTGCTGGGAGAAATATCAATAACCTCAGATATGCAGATAACACCACGCTTATGGCAGAAAGTGAAGAGGAACTAAAAAGCCTCTTGATGAAAGTGAAAGAGGAGAGTGAAAAAGTTGGCTTAAAGCTCAACATTCAGAAAACGAAGATCATGGCATCTGGTCCCATCACTTCATGGGAAATAGATGGGGAAACAGTAGAGACAGTGTCAGACTTTATTTTTTTGGGCTCCAAAATCACTTCAGATGGTGACTGCAGCCATGAAATTAAAAGACGCTTACTCCTTGGAAGAAAAGTTATGACCAACCTAGATAGCATATTCAAAAGCAGAGACATTACCAGACTAAGGTCCATCTAGTCAAGGCTATGGTTTTTCCTGCGGTCATGTATAGATGTGCGAGTTGAACTGTGAAGAAGGCTGGGCGCTGAAGAATTGATGCGTTTGAACTGTGGTGTTGGAGAAGACTCTTGAGAGTCCCTTGGACTGCAAGGAGATCCAACCAATCCATTCTGAAGGAGATCAACCCTGGGATTTCTTTGGAAGGAATGATGCTAAAGCTGAAGCTCCAGTACTTTGGCCACCTCATGTGAAAAGTTGACTCATTGGAAAAGACTCTGATGCTGGGAGAGATTGGGGGCAGGAGGAGAAGGGGACGACCTAGGATGAGATGGCTGGATGGCATCACAGACTCAATGGACTTGAGTCTGAGTGAACTCCGGGAGTTGGTGACGGACAGGGAGGTCTGGTGTGCTGTGATTCATGGGGTCGCAAAGAGTCGGACACGACTGAGCGACTGAACTGAACTCAACTGAACTGAAATGTACACAGTTCACCCAAAGTAATTCACAGATTCATTGCAATCTCTATCAAATTCCCAGCGGCATTTTTTTTTTCCAGAAATAGAAAAACAGTTCACAATTCACATGAAACCACAAAAGGCCAGAAATAGCCAAAGCATCGGGGAGAAAGAACGAAGCTGGAGACATTATCTGTCCTGATTTCAAACTGTATTATAAAACTACAATAATCAAAAACATATTGTATTGGCACACAGACAAACTTATAGGCTGATGGAATGGAATAGAGAGTCCAGAAATAATATATGAGTGTATGGTCAACTGACCTTGGCAATGATTTTGTGGCTATGACACCTAAAGTGCAACATAAATAAATAAATAAGACTACATCAAACTAAAAGCTTCTGCACATCAAAAGATGCAGTCAGCAAAGTAAAAAGGCAGTCTACAGAATGGGAGAAATATTGAATCATACACCTGATAAGGGGTTAATCCTCAAAATATTAAGAATTCCTACAGCTTGGTAGCAAAAATCTAATATCACAATCAAAAATTGGATAAACACATGAACAGTTATTCCCCAAATAAGACATACTGATACCAACAGGTATATGAAAAATGTGCAGCTCCATAATCAGGGAAATAGAAATAAAACCACAATAATATTTCAACTCATATTTGTCAAGATGGCTTTTACCTCCAAAAGAGAAGTCACTAAGTATTGACAAACATATGTGGATCACATGCTTTCCAAATTGGAATCCCTACACACTGTTAATGGAATTTAGAAATTTTGCACAGTGTTTAAATTCTTCAGAAAACTAAAAGTAGAACAACCATATGATCCAAAAATCCCTCTTTAGAGTATTTATCCAAAAGACTAAATATCAGAATTTCAGAGAGTTTTAGCATTCCCACGTCCATTGCAATAATATTCCCAATAGCTAAGATGTAGAAACAACCTAAACGTTTATTGACCGATTAATTAATAAATAAAATATATGTACATTTGTATATATTAATAGGTAACTATAGACACACAATGGACTACATTTCAATTCTTTAAAAAAAGGAAACTTTCCAATTTACAATGTAAATGAAACTTATAGCCATTATACTAAATGAAATGTCAGTCACAGAAAGACAAATACTGCTCAAAGTATCTATAATAATGAGATTTATAATGGAATAGTGGTTTCCAAGAGTTGTGGAAGTGAGGAAATGGAGAGTTACTAATTCACAGGTATAAACTTTCAGCTAAGCAAAGTGAATAAACTGCTCAACAGTGTTCCTACAGCCAATTGTGCTGTGCTTAGTCACTCAGTCATGTCCAGCTCTTTGTGACACCATGTATCCCGTTAGGCTCCTCTGTCCATGGGCTTCTCCAGGCAAGAAGACTGGAGTGGGTTGCCATGCCCTCCTCCAGGGGATCTTCTCAACCCAGGGACTGAACCCAGGTCTCCCGCATTGCAGGCAGATTCTTTGCTGTGTCAGGCACCAGGGAAGTATTATACTCATGACAATTTAGTAAGAGGGTAGATATCATATTAAGAGTTTTTATCACAGTAAAATAGCGAAAGTAATAAAGTAAAGTAAACTGACAAAAAATCAGGAGACCAGTAAAACCAGCTAACAAACATTTCCCCTAGTGTAACACAACAGTCTAATATGCTAATAAAATACTAATATATTTTATTATATACTATACTAATATAATACTATATATTATAGTATATATCATATATACTTATATAATACTGCTGCTGCTGCTAAGTCGCTTCAGTCGTGTCCGACTCTGTGCGACCCCATAGACGGCAGCCCACCAGGCTCCCCCGTCCCTGGGATTCTCTAGGCAAGTACACTGGAGTGGGTTGCCATTTCCTTCTCCAATGCATGAAAGTGAAAAGTGAAAGTGAAGTCGCTCAGTCGTGTCCGACTCTTCGCGACCCCATAGACTGCAGCCCACTAGGCTCCTCCATCCATGGGATTTTCCTGGCAAGAGTATCGGAGTGGGGTTCCATTGCCTTCTCCGGATATAATACTAGTATACTATATATCATATGTAATACTAATATAGTCTAATATACTAATATACACAAAAGTCTAATATACTGGTTTAAAACTGTATATTATTAGAGACTGCTTATTTCACATAAGGACTAGATGTGAAAAAACAAGGGAATTGTTGATATGTCCAGGAAAAAGGTTATTGGAGATGTGTTACAAATAGAAAGGAAAATATAATAGTTATTCGAAGACCAGAAGCAACATGTCTTGGACATTTACTATAATTATTACCTCCAAATAATTTGAAACATAAGAAAAAATAATGAGACTATTAGAAAAGAAAAATACATATGCTAGAAGAAGAAAAAATGTAAAAGGAAATCACATTGGGGATAGGAAACCATTGTAAAAATTTTTTTCAAAAATCTTGGTTGTTAAAAACAAGGAAGCCAGTTATCATGGGACTAGGCATCATGACTAGGCATCATGGAAAAAAATTTGATTTGTTTGAAACAAAGACAGAAAAATATTGAGTGGAGTTTGCCAGTAGATTTGATGCACAAGAACAGTGATATTTCAAGTACTTATGTCTAAAGTCATTTTATTTTCCCTTCTGATTGAAACATTATTCTTTGTAGTTATCTCCCAGATTCACAGTATGATGGATTGAGGTTTAACTGCTCTCAGTCTCTTTACAAGGTAACACACACACACACATGCACACAAATACACAGGAAATCACAAATACATAGCAATAACAATAAAAACAAACAAGCAAAAGCTGTCACCCAGTATTTCACATATAAGTTAATATACCACATTGCCTACCAGATTGATTCATTCATTTTCTTTGGTAAGTATTCACTGAGTTCCTAATGTGCCTATACTTGTATGAGCTTCCCTGGTGGCTCAGAGGTTAGTGTCTGCCTGGAATGCAGAAGACCTGGGTTCGATCCCTGAGTCGGGAAGATCCCCTGGAGAAGGAAATGGCAGCCCACTCCAGTACCCTTGCTTGGAGAATCCCACGGGGCAGGAGCTTGGTGGGCTACAGTCCATGGGGTCGCAAAGAGTCGGACACGACTGAGCGACTTCACTTGGTATAAGTTAATATACCAAATTGCCTACCAGATTGATTCATTCATTTTCTTCTGTAAGTATTCACTGAGTTCCTAATGTGCCTATACTTGCATAAGTGCCAAGAATACAGCTGTGAGCAAGAAACCCGAAACTCTACCTCTTGCCTTGCTTTAAGGGGAAAAAAAAAAAAGTTTGCTTTTTGTTTACTCACACAAACTGAAACAAAGAATGAAAATGCTCTACTATTTTCACATTCATGGAGAAAGACATGAGTGGATAGTTATATGTAGAATCACTGTGTCAAATAAATATTCTGGAACATAAACTCATGGAAAGGTCTATTTAAATATTGGTTGCCTCAAATTGCACAATTTCTCTTTGTTAGGGATTTTAAAAGGAACCAGGACCCAAATCAGGTAAGAAAATAGCCAACTTCCAGGTAGCTCAGTGGTAAACAATCTGCCTGCAATGCAGGAGATGTAGCAGGAGCCAAGAGTTTGATCCCTGGGTTGGGAAGATCCCTTGGAGAAGGAAATGGTAACCCACTCCAGTATTCTTGCCTGAAAATCTCATGGACAGGGGAGCCTGCAGGTTATAGTCCATGAGGTTGCAAAAGAGTCGGACACGACTTAGTGACTCAACAACAAACAACCAAGGAAATGCCCTCGCTATTAAAATAACTGAGAGCTTAAAAAACCTAGTGGGAGAACAAACAATAAAGAAATGAATAGATAAAGATAAAATAGAGCAAGTGTTTGTAAGTAATTATAAGAGCCATGAAGAAAATATAGAGGGCCAAGGGATTTAGAGTGATCAGAGTACCTTACTGAGCATTTAAAAGTTGGTGAACATAGGCTGATCATGGAAGCTGATTTTGATTGATGAAAGGTCATCAAGGGCAAGAATTAGAGGGGCTCAGAGAGGAGACCATGACGAGTGTGGCTGGATTATGTGAGATCACCGAGGATTTTTGAGCTTTGAGACTGGAAGTTAGCCAGGAACCACTCCATGCAGGGCTTCAAAGTCAATGCTCAGAGAGTTCTGTCTCTTATTCTAGTTGCATTAGAATACAAAAATAGTGTAAATCAGAGGAGAGACTATAATTACATCTTATATGACTTTGTGGATTCTATATATATATATATATATATATATAAGATTTCTGAATATTTAATAGGTATAGTTCTGTATTCTTGTAAATGAGAATGATAACAAGAATGTTATCAGATCAAATAATAATTTAAAACCTGATTTATTTTTGTTAACTTATGGAAATTGAAATGGAGTTTTATTAATTTGGGTGAAAGTATGAAGCTTTCCTACTTCATATATTTACCACTTTGATGCCATATCAGCCACTTAAATCATCTAAGTATGAGACTGGGGGCAACCCTTTTGAAAATGAATCATCTGCAACACAACTAGAGCTCAGACAATTCTTCAAACACTGTCACTCGATTCAACTTTTAAAAGAAGAATACTGTAAGAAGTTAGGAGAATTTCTTTGCTATCTTTCCTTTAATCTTCATAAGGCCCTCTAATAATTAAATAGTGCCAAATTTAAAATAAATAGAAGAGAATTATTATTAGGATGCAGAATTGCATAATACTAGCTTCTTCTGTCACTATAAAATTTCTCTTTTATTTTCCTTCTCTTTATGATTAACACTCTTTACAAAGCATTTCATTTGTACTTCATACAGAGTTTGTGTTGGTATATAAAAATAAATGACATTCATGATGGACACTTTTCTTTTTGGTATATATATATGGAGCTTCCAGGGCTTCCCTGGTGGCTCAGTGGTAAAGTATCTGCCTGCAATGCAGGAGCTGCAGGAGACGTGGGTGCGATCCTTGGGTCAGGAAGATACCCTGGAAGAGGGCACGGTGACCCACTCCAGTATTCTTGCCTGGAGAATCACATGGACAGAGGGAACTTGGCAGGCTACAGTCTGTAGGGTGGCAAACAGTTGGACAGGACTAAAGCGACACAGCTCGCAGTCATGCATGCATGGAGCTTCCAAGATAGTCACATAAATGGCGAGTGAGATATGTCTCATAACAAATGAGATATGTTAGTGCATAGTATCTCCTTGAAGTTAATAAATGCATAATCCCTGTTAATCTTAATGTGAGTTATATTTGCAATGTAGATTTTTAAAAATATTCAGTTCAGTTCAGTCCAACTCAGTTATGTCCAACTCTTTGTGAACCCATGGACTGCAGCATGCCAGGCTTCCTTGTCCATCACCAACTCACAGAGCTTGCTCAAACTCATGTCTATCAACTTGATGATGCCATCCAACCAACTCATCCTCTGTCATCCCCTTCTCCTCCTACTTTCAATCTTTCCTAGCATCAGGGTCTTTTCCAAAGAGTCAGTTCTTCCCATCAGGTGGCCAAAGTATTGGAGTTTCAGCTTCAGCATCAGTCCTTCCAATAAATATTCAGGACTGAT
This sequence comes from Capra hircus, assembly GCF_001704415.2. NCBI lineage: Eukaryota > Metazoa > Chordata > Mammalia > Artiodactyla > Bovidae > Capra > Capra hircus. Next base: position 47,891,959 of record NC_030813.1, read on the forward strand.
TTCCTTTAGGATGGACTGGTTGGATCTCCTTACTCTCCAAGAGACTCTCAAGAGTCTTCTCCAACACCACAGTTCAAAAGCATCAATTCTTCAGTGTTTAGCTTTCTTTATAGTCCAACTCTCACATCCATACATGACTACTGGAAAAACCATAGCTTTAACTAGATGATCCATTGTCGGAAAAGTAATGTCTCTGCTTTTTAATATGCTGTCTTGGTTGGTCGTAGCTTTTCTTCCAAGGAGCAAGTGTCTTTTAATTTTATGGTTGCAGTCACCATCTGCAGTGATTTTTGCCCTCCCAAAATAAAGTCTTTCAGTGTTTCCATTGTTTCCCCATCTATTTGCCATGAAGTGATGGGACCAGATGCCATGATCTTAGTTTTCTGAATATTGAGCTTTAAGCCAACTTTTTCACTCTCCTCTTTCACTTTCATCAAGAGACTTTTTAGTTCTTCACTTTCTTCCATAAGGGTGCTATCATCTGCATATCTGAGGTTATTGATATTTCTCCCACAATCTTGATTCCAGCTTGTGTTTCATCCAGCCTGGCATTTCGAATAATGTACTCTGCATGTAAGTTAAATAAGCAGGGTGACAATAATCAGCCTTAATGTATTCCATTCCTGATTTGTAACCAGTCTTTTTTTCCATTTCCATTTCTAACTGTTACTTTTTGACCTGCATACAGATTTCTCAAGAGGCAGGTCAGGTGGTTTGGTATTCCCATCTCTTTAAAAATTTTCCACAGGTCTTTGTGATCCACACAAGGTCAAAGAGAGAGTCACAGTCAAAGTCAAAGCTGGGGTCAAAGGCTCTGGCATAGTCAATAAAGCAGATGTTTTTCTGGAATTCTCTTGCTTTTCCAATGACAGATGATGGCAATTTGATCTGTGGTTCCTATGCCTTTTCTAAATCACACTTGAACATCTGGAAGTTCACAGTTCACATACTGCTGAAGCATGGCTTGGAGAATTTTGAGCATTACTTTGCTACCATGTGAGATGAGTGCAATTGTGCAGTAGTTTGAGCATTCTTTGGCATTGCCTTTCTTTGGGATTGGAATGAACACTGACCTTTTCCATTCCTGTGGCTACTGCTGAGTTTTCCAAATTTGCTGGCATATTGAGTGAAGCACTTTCACAGCATCATCTCTTAGGATTTGAAAGAGCTCAACTGGAATTCCATCATCTCTACTAGCTTTGTTTGTAATGATGCTTCCTAAGGCCCACTTGACTTCGCATTCCAGGATGTTTGGGTAAAGCTTTCCCTTAGACTCTTTCTTAGAAGGTAAAAGTAAGGATTTCTGTTTGTGTGTGTGTGTGTGTGTTTGTGTGTGTGTGTGTGTATTTGTGTGTGTGTGTGTGTGTGTGTTTGTGTGTGTGTCTGTGCATGTGTCTGTTTTAAGACCTAAAGTTATAACTGAATCATTTTCTTTAAAGAACACCAAATACCATGTTAATAATGTAACCATGTTAAATTATTAAATTAACCATGGTAATTGTTAATATTAATAATATTTAATTATTAAATTACCCATGTTAAAATTTAATTTAAAATATAATTTAAGTTAAATTTAGAATTAAAATTAAATTTAAAATTAATTTTAAAATTAAATTTAAATTTCCCTTAGACTCTTTATTAAAAGTAAAAGTAAGGATTTCTGTTTCTGTGTGTGTGTCTGTGTCTGCATATGTCTAAGGACCTAAAGTTAGAACTGAATCGTTTTCTTGAAGGAATACCAAGAACCATGTTAATAATTTATTTTCTCTCCAATTTATCTCATTATAGCGGTCATGTAAATAGCTTTGAACAGACTTGGGACTTAGATGTTATAGTCCACTTTAACTTTTGAGAAAGTTAAGCAAATTTTTTTACTTAAATATGTAAGTAACTCTTTTTTTCATTAAAGTCATCTGATATACTTTTCGTGTCAGAGACAAATTTTTACTGATGGGATACGGAAGTGCCCTTTGTACCAGTTTATCTTTTCCACTGGTCTACCATATAAGCTGAAATTCTTTTCATTAAAATCTCTTTTCTATCACAGCATTGTGTCTCTAGAAGACTCCTTTAATGTAACATTAATGTGAAAAGTTGTCATTATTTAATCTGTTATATGCATATAAAATGTTATGTGTTTTATAGACATATATTCATAAAATATATGAACATATATTCAGTCCTGAATGTTCATTGGAAGGACTGATGTTGAAACTGAAACTCCAATATTTTGGCCACCTGATGCAAAGTAATGACTCATTTGAAAAGACCCTAATGCCAGGAAAGATTGAAGACGAGAAGAGAAGGGGACGACAGAGAATGAGGTGGTTGGATGGCATCACCAACTCAACGGACATGCGTTTGAGTAAACTCTGGGAGTTGGTGATGGACAGGGAAGCCTGGCGTGCTGCAGTCCATGGTGTCACAAAGAGTCGGACATGACTAAGTGACTGAACTGAACTGATTCACAAAAATTGAGAAGTAAAAATTAAACTCCCCCCAGACAATGGGACTATAAAAATTGCATTGTGATATGAGAACAAGAAAGGTTGTCTCATGAAGATGAAAGCACGGGAAGGAAAAGTACAGGTGTGGGAAAAGGTTGATCCAAGTGAGACACTGCAATTATATTTGGGCAACGAAGAACTACTACTTTAATATCTCCCATTCAAGCAAAACATGATTCCTCCAAATATGTATGGTATCTGGTATATTTGCAAGTATATGGATAGGTGTGTATGCTTGGTGTAAAACTTTTCCCATTCTGTAGCATTCTGCCTTTTCCATCTGAAGAAATGGTGTTTGATAACTCAGGTGTTTATCCTTGACTCCCAGATAGAAGTTAATGAACTGTTGAAAATAAAAATAGTAGAATGGCCCCAGCAAAGTCTTCAAAATGGGATTTATAGACCCTGCTGCTGCTGTTGCTGCTAAGTCGCTTTAGTCGTGTCCGACTCTGTGCAACCCCATGGACGGCAGCCCAGCAAGCTCCCCCGACCTTCGGATTCTGTAGGCAAGAACACTGGAGTGGGTTGCCATTTCCTTCTCCAATATATGAAAGTGAAAGGTGAAAGTGAAGTCGCTTAGTTGTGTCCGACTTTTCACGACCCGGTGGACTGCAACCTACCAGACTCCTCCGTCCATGGGATTTTCCAGGCAAGAGTACTGGAGTGGGGTGCCATTGCCTTTTCCGATATAGACCCTGAGTATACATGAAAACTTCTTAAGAGCAAAGATTGGTCTTGAACACGGCTTTTTTAAATCTCAGTCCTATTGACATTTGGGGCTGCATTATTCCTTGTTGAAAAGGATGGTCTTATACATTGGTTATTTAGCAAGTTTCTGGTATTTACTCACTCCAGTAACACTGTTCCTCAAACTGTGACACCCAGAAATCTATTTCTAAATGCCCCCTGATAGGGAGACAAAATTGTCTCCCCTCTATAACCACTGGTTTAGAAAAATAGACTTCTAGATACTCCACTTCCACATGAACTCTTTCTTATAACAGATATACCTGAGAATTTGGGGTGTAACAGAGCATCATTAACAAGACAATACAAACCCACAGTGGAACTTAATGATGCAAATATATTTCTAATGATGTTGAAGCTTGATGTTAGGAGCTGTGTATTTTGATCTGTATTGAGATTTTCTGAATTATGAGGCATGATGACAAGTGTTATTTAACAAAGTCAGTTTTTTCATTTGGCCTTACTAGAAATGACAGAATGAAGGAAGGAGGTAGAGAGGGAAAAAAGGTGGGAGGAAGGAAGGGTGGGAGGGTAGGGAGGGAGGCAGGTAGGGAAGAGGGAAGGAAATCAGATATTATTCCTCAGAGAACAAAGCATAAAAACTGACATTAAATATACTGAAGATACATAAATATTTTAAAAGCCATACATAATGTATTTCCTTATTTTAAAAATTATATCTCAGAAATGATTTTTAAAATTGCAATGAAACAAAAAACATTTGAAAATTCTTTTAGGAGATTTTAAAGAAAAATTTAAAGGTGACTGAATTCATGATTTTGAATCTTGCCAATCAGCAATCTCAGCTATTTTGAATATGAAACAAATACACATAAGATTAGCAATTTAATCTTTATGAAGTTATATGACACAAGTTACAAATTATAGTATCCAAATTTCATCGTAAGAATTCTTTGTACAGTTTATCAACAGGAAATTAGAACATTTTCTTATGCTAAAATTACATATTCTTAGATTATGTGAAATAGATAATAATTTATGTAAAGTTTATCTTAGCTTGAAAATTATTGTTTGAGTTCATTCAGTTGAATGTTTTAAATTTGAAAGTTTAGTTTAGAGATGGATTAGAAATGACTATTTTTTTAGCATCAATTTCTCCAGTATGTATTGTTTACGTTTTGAAAGCATAGCTATTGTTTTCTAGTGTGCTCCACATCAGTTTAAAGCTATTTGCAAAGTGCTGCAAACTTAAATGAACTATTGTTTCTAAACTTCCTAAGAACAAGATACAATTACTTGATTTTGAATCTCTTTCTTTACATTTCAATAAAATAATTTCTTCTTAATCAAACTCTTTAATAAGTAAGCTGACATTTTATTTTTTAACCTTCTGAGACAATGTACAGGATGAACAACTGTGATTAACATTTAGTTAACAGTGATGCAAAGGAGACAAGTAAGATATAATCTGATGATTTGGCATGACTATCAGAATTCAGAATTTTATAAAGCTTTTGTATCAGTTTTAAAATTTAACTTTTCCTTTGCATATGATACTTTTTTCTAAACCATACAGTGCCATTAGTCTCTGAAACTGGTGAAAGGAAAGGACTTTTTCTTCTGGTAACTCATGAAGACATGTGCTAGGCTGGCTTTCTGGCTATTAATTTTGTGTTCATCAAATGTAAATGCTTGGTGTTAAAATAAAAATAAACAGTACTGTGTTGAAAACAATAAGAATAGAGATTATCATCACATAAAGGTTATTCATTATCTAAAGAAAGAATATATATACCTAAAATATATATATACCTAAAAATAAATTCAATGATTAGCAGTTATGGACTAATATACTTTGAAGCACTGAATGAAATAAAATTGCAAATTTTATCACAAAAAGAATAGCTAGCATTGCTGAGCTTTGAAATGAGGAGTTGTCCATCTTTATTGATGTGCGAGTTACCTATGCTATGGAATTTTGGTAATATGTTAAAAATGGAAATTGACATTATTTTATCCCTCAGGATACCAGTTTCTGGTAATTAGGCAAAAAGGTTTATAGCCATTAACTGTAGTATTCTTAGAACTACATGTCTAGAGTCCTAAAGATTTAGTTTATTATAATCCTAAATTTGCAATAAAGAAAGGCTAGAGAGAATCCATGTGTGTACATGTATATGTATATTGGATCTTAAAATCTCAAAAATACTATTGTTAAACTTTTACATCATGCAGTTTTCTTTCTCAACTAAAATGATTACCCTTTTGCAATCAGTCTTTCAGAGTTGTATTCCCTTCTGTCATGAGGAAAGCTTTTTCCTTTTTTGGAGAAGAAAATAATATAATTCCTGGAAGGAAATTGTGTTTGGTAGAACTTGACTATTAATAATAATTTGAAGATTTTCTAGCAACAGTAACTGAATAAATTTGACTGCTAGCTCACTGTGAATGAGAGGCATATATTTCTGAACAATAAGACTGTGTGAATTACTGATGTCACTTACAGGATGCTACCATCTACATTTCCTTTTGTGACACAAATCGTTGATCCTTCTGGGGTCTGCTAATGGCCCAGTTTGAGCTTTTGATTCTTGTCTAACTGTGAATTTAATGATAAATCAGACCTGTGCTTGTTCTCAATGAGCTTTCGGTATGCTTAGTAAACCTGAAAGGTCAACACCAGATCTTGGATAAGTCTTGTAAGAACTATGACAGAATAGCTTTTAAGAAAATCAAAGAAATAAATTACTTTTAGCTTACAAGAAAGAAATGAATTGGGCACACATGCACACAAAAAAACCACTTTGTAGAGTAGGCTGAATTTAAACTGGATATAGAGGTGAATGAGTTAGTTAATGAAAGATAGAAAAAAAGGTAAGTTCTACACCAAGCAATAAAATAAATACCTAAATGGTAAGAAAAATTGCTGCCATATATATTGAAGAAGAAATGCGTCAAGAAAAAACATTATTAGAATATGTATATATTAAAATTATAATACTATTAGGGGAAACATTATAATTGGCAAATTAAATAATTAGTATGTCATTGCCTAATTGAGAAGAGCTTATTATCTACATATTTTTGTTTTTCATTTATTTTAAAAAGTCATATTTTTATTGATAATTTTGGTGGGCCATATGAGAAAGTCTTATTGGATATTAAATTTAATGTATGTATGAATATAGAGAAACATTTGTTTGGCATGCATAATCTAACACACTAAAGAAGAAAGCAGCTTACCATTGGTACTTCGAATTGTTTTCTGTCCTCTAAGTACCTATTATTATTATTTTTTTCGACTTGTTGGACTAAAGAACAAAAAAGGAAGAGATAGTAGGATTATTTGGGATATATCAATGTTTAGAATGTATCTATTTTTAATGAGTTTATCTTAATAATTTTGTTTTTCAACCCTGTATATGAGACAGCAAAAGATACACAGATGTATAGAACAGTCTGTTGGACTCTGTGGGAGAGGGAGAGGGTGGGATGACTTGGGGGAATGGCATGGAAACATGTATAATATCATATAAGAAATGAATCGCCAGTCCAGGTTCAATACAAGATCCTTGGGGTTGGTGCACTGGGATGACCGGAGGGATGGTATGGAGAGGGAGGTGGGAGGGGGGTTCAGGATGGGGAACACGTGTACGCCCGTGGCGAATTCATGTTAATGTGTAGCAGAACCAATACAATCTTGTAAAGTAATTAGCCTCCAATTAAAATAAATAAATTTAAATAAAAAAAATTTTTGGACAATCACTGAGTCTTTCACTTGCTGTTTTAGCATGCAGTTGCATGTCATGGTATTTCATAAATAATACATTTCAATAAATTCTTCATAAAAGGATATTTCTTAATGAATATGTGAGCTTAGGATGGAGCCTTGTTTAATATCTATTTATTATCAAAAAGGCACTAACTTTCAATGTACTTCTTTGACAGGACTTCTGTTTTACCTTGGGTATATAAGTAACTAGAGAGCTCTCTTTGTTATAGTAGATCCCTATATGGCCCTATCAATCCAAGAAAAAGATAAAATATGTAAGAGATCTTAGATATTATTTGTAATGAGAGCTCTGAGAAGTTGATTTTTCTTTTACCAATATTTCTGTTTACTGATTTGGAGGATTTCTTTTTCAGATTATCTGGTAAATAAAAGCAACACATAAATAATTTTGTTTTTATGACCTTGTGTGCATCCACTGAGATGAGAAAAGCTGTGTATTATTATGCATGTGTATGTTCAAGACCATATATTTATATTTCCACACTGTAAGCAAGATTTGGATACTTCAGAAAATCAAAGAAGGGATAATACACCCAAGATTAAAGTATTAAAAATCTAATAGAATGAATCTTTTCACGTTTTGTATATGCACAGATTTTGAATACTTAAAATCTGTCTGTTAAGCTAACCAGTATGGATTTCCATATCAATTTGTATTTTGGAATCTTGATGTGGAATTCAGTGGAGCTGTATTACTACAATACAGTGTCATATATCACACATAAAAGAAAATGATAACCACATGGCAGTGTATGCTAATGATCTTTATGACCTCCGTTACCTGATGTGACTAGATGGCAGATGGCATATATCTATCATCTCATTTATTTTCTTGACCCGTCTTTCAAATATACATATACAGCCCAAATGTGCAAATTAATTTTTGTGTATCATTCTATTAAACTCAATTCCTGAAAGACATAGACCATGGCTTTCCTCTTTACAAATGAAGACTCTTAATCAGAATGTTTGTGACATAGCAAATACTACATGAAAGAGTTGCTCTAATAATTTGTATTACAGAGTGAAAAGCAAAATGCAGTATTAAAATTTAATATTATCTATTTTACATGCAAAATTTACCAAGTAGATAGACACAATTCAAGTGAAATATACTAAAAATATGTATATAAAGTTGTTACAAAAATAGAGTGACAAATAAATAAATAAATAAATACACTGGAGGATGAGTAACTCTTAGTAATTGATAATTAAACCAGATTTTTAAAGTAGCTTGAGCATAGATGTTTTAAAATACACAGTTATCACATCAGATCTAACCAATACCCAATAATCAAAGAAAATGCATGGTATAAACATCTTGGAATACATATATCATTAAATACTAGACCTCTCCCCATGAAGGCTCAAAAAATATCAAACATTTAAAATTAAATATTTTGTTCCAAATGTAACTAAATTTAAAATCATCCATAAAAACTTATGCAAAATAGTAGAGGAAACATTTGGAGACATAAAAGAAGTATACTTACTAAAAATGAAGTTCAAAGATTTGAATGGCCCATAGTGTGCTAGAGAGGAGAAAAAGAAAAACTTAGACCCAGAACAAAAGCTATGACCAACCTAGACAGCATATTAAAAAGCAGAGACATTACATTGCTGGGAGTAAAGATCCATCTAGGCAAAGCTATGGTTTTTCCAGTAGTCATATATGGATGTGAGAGTTGGACTATAAAGAAAAGTGACACTGAAAAATTGATGCTTTTGAACTGTGTATTGGAGAAGACTCTTGAGAGTCCCTTGGGCTGTAAGGATATCCAACCAGTTGTTTTGAATCAGTTCTAATAGGTGGATGAAACTGGAGCTGATTATACAGAGTGAAGTAAGCCAGAAAGAAAAACACCAATACAGTATACTAACACATATATATGGAATTTAGAAAGATGGTAATGATAACCCTGTATGCAAGACAGCAAAAGAGACATAGATGTATAGAACAGACTTTTGGACTCTGTGGGAGAGGGAGAGGGTGGGATGATTTGGGAGAATGGCATTGAAACATGTATAATATCATGTAAGAAACGAATCACAAGTCTAGGTTCAATGCAGGATACAGGATGCTTGGGGCTGGTGCACTGGGATGACCCAGAGAGATGGTATGGGGAGGGAGGTGGGAGGGGGGTTCAGGATTGGGAACTCATGTACACCCATGGTGGATTCATGCTGATGTATGGCAAAACCAATACAGTATTGTAAAGTAAAATAAAGTGAAATAAAAATAAATAAATAAATAAAAAAGGAGATCCAACCAGTTAATCTTAAAGGAAGTGACTCTCGAATGTTCATTGGAAGGACTGATGCTGAAGCTGAAGCTCCAATACTTTGGCCACCTGATGTGAAGAGCTGACTCATTTGAAAAGACCCTGATGCTGAGAAAGTTTGAAGGCAGGAGGAGAAGGGGACAACAGAGGATAAGATGGCTGGATGTCATAACTGACTCCATGGATATGATGAAATAAGTCATGGACATGAGTCTGAGCGAGCTCTGGGAGTTGGTGATGCACAGGGGAGCATGGCATGCTAGTCCATGGGGTCACAGAGTTGGACATGACTGAGCAACTGAACCGAACTGAGATATGTTATAGTGATATTTTAAAATATAAAGAAAAGAAGAAAATAATTTTAATATAAAATTTCTTTGAGGATGCATAATATCAGTTTCAAAGGAACAAGATTTTATTTTAACATCAGATTTTTTTAACCGCACTGCTAGCAGTGAGAAGATAATGGATTATTAGTTTTAAAGTAGTAAAGCAATAGTACTTATATTTTAGCCATACAATCAAGCCAGTAATATTTAAAAAATAAAATACTGTGACCATATTTATTTAATCATATAAATACAAGGAAGCTTTCATACTTAAAAATTTATGAATTAAATATTCTCACATTGTCAAATTAAGCAAAAAACACCACATGATTATTTAAATAAATGCAAAAATATATTTGGTACATATTCTCATATGTTATGATAAAATGATCAGTATATTAGAAATAAGAAGGAATATACTTAATCTAATAAATATCTTTTTCAACAAGTATTACTCTAAATGATTCAATGTAGAGAACTTCCTGTTTAAAATTAAATACATGTGAAATATATTTTATAACTTCTGATCACAAAAGCTTTGGTAACCCTAGCTTGAATAATGATATGGTAAGAAGGAATTAAATACCTGAAGATTGGAAAGGAAGGGATGAAACTATCATTGCTTGTATAATATATGACCATTCCATTAGAAAAAAAATTAATTCATTTTTATACATAATTCCAAATAGGAAAAGGAGTATGTCAAGGCTGTATATTGTCACCCTGCTTATTTAACTTATATGCAGAGAACATCATGAGAAACGCCAGGCTGGAAGAAACACAAACTGGAATCAAGATTTCTGGGAGAAATATCAATAACCTCAGATATGCAGATGACACCACCCTTCTGGCAGAAAGTGAAGAGGAACTAAAAAGCCTCTTGATGAAAGTGAAAGAGGAGAGTGAAAAAGTTGGCTTAAAGCTCAACATTCAGAAAACGAAGATCATGGCATCTGGTCCCATCACTTCATGGGAAATAGATGGGGAAACCGTGGAAACAGTGTCAGACTTTATTTTTTGGGGGCACCAAAATCACTGCAGATGGTGACTGCAGCCATGAAATTAAAAGACTCTTACTCTTCGGAAGAAAAGTTATGACCAACCTAGATAGCATATTCAAAAGCAGAGACATTACTTTGCCAACTAAGGTCCATCTAGTCAAGGCTATGATTTTTCCTGTGGTCATGTGTGGATGTGAGAGTTGGACTGTGAAGAAGGCTGAGTGCAGAAGAATTGATGCTTTTGAACTGTGGTGTTGGAGAAGACTCTTGAGAGTCCCTTGGACTGCAAGGAGATCCAGCCAGTCCATTCTGAAGGAGATCAACCCTGGGATTTCTTTGGAAGGAATGATGCTAAAGCTGAAGCTCCAGTACTTCGGCCACCTCATGTGAAGAGTTGACTCATTGGAAAAGACTCTGATCTGGGAGGGATTGGGGGCAGGAGGAGAAGGGGACGACAGAGGATGAGATGGCTGGATGGCATCACTGACTCGATGATGTGAGTCTGAGTGAACTCCGAGAGTTGGTGATGGACAGGGAGGCCTGGCGTGCTGCGATTCATGGGGTTGCAAAGAGTCAGACATGACTGAGTGACTGAACTGACTGATACATAGTTACAGATTTTATCTAGATAGCAGAACATTATAATAACATAAAAAATTCAAGTGACTTTCTTTATATCAGCAACATAATGCTGAATGTAATTTTTAAGTGACTGTTTAACGTAATATCAGAGAATATCAAGTAATTAAGAACAAGTCCAACCAAAGGTATGTTACATTTTATAAATAGTGCAATAAAGTTTTGTTAAAATATATAACACCTAAAAATAACGGAGAATCTCTTTTCATGTGTGAGAATAACATGATATCATGAGGATATTAATTCTTCTGAAATGTAGTTATAGAAGGAGGAGGAAACACCAGTTTGCTTAATAAGGCCAGTATTTCCCTGATGTTGCAATACAATAGATATTAAAAAAAAAAAGAAAATGACAAATTTCAATTCCTCATAAATACAAACATTATAAATTTAAGTTAGCAATATATCTCAAGAATTTAAAGCTAATGTAACATTTAGACCAGGTATATTAACAGAATAAAGGAATAAATTATAAGAATAACTCAATAATTATCCATTTGTCATAAAATTTATATAAGCTATATACATATATAATAGTACTTCCTCAATCTAATAAAGAACATCTATGACAAATCCTACAAATAACATTATATTTAATTGTGAAAGACAATGCTATCCTTCCTGATTAAGAGAAATACATGGATGTCACCTTTCACAACTTCCATTCCACATTGTCTTGGATGTACTAGCTACTGCAAGAAAGCAAGAAAAAGAAAGAAAAAGACTGAAAAGAATCAAGCCAAGCTGTCAACATTAAAAATATTTCTAATGTTGTTGGTGTTGTTCAGTTGCTAAATCATGTCTGACTCTTTGCGACCCTATGTATTGCAGCATGACAAGCTTCCTTGTCTTTCACTCTCTCCTGGAGTTTGCTCAAGCTCATGTGCTATCCAACTATCTCATCTTCTGTTGCTGTATTTATAAATGTTTACATGAGATTTATTTATAAAATCTCAAAATTGAAATAACATGTAATTCTATCAACAAGAGAATGGATACACATTGTTCTCTGTATTCACTAGTGAAGTACGTCTCAACAGTAAAAAGGACTAAACTGATTTCTTTAATAACATGTATAGATCTCAGAGATATTTCAATGAATAGTTGAAAATACATGTGACAAGATTTCTCTTTTATAAACTTATAAGTTAGCAAAACTAATCTATGTTGAAAAAGTAGTTTGTAATTGTTTCTTGGCTGAAAGACATGGAAGATGTGACTGACTGCTAAGGAACGTGAATAAGCCCTTGAAAGTGAAAGCGGAAGTTTCTCAGTCATGTCTGACTCTTTTTTATCTAATGGACCGTATAGTCCATGGAATTTCAAAGCCAGAATTGCTGGGAGCCAGTGTGAGGAATCCCACCCGTTACAAGGTCATGCGGCAGAGATCTGATGGGTAAGGTCGAGTCAGATCTCAGGTTTTCCCCCTGGTATTTCCTGAGCGGGTACCCCCAAAAATAAGAATATGCCTGCCTGGAAAGAGTCATCTCAAGGCTTTAGTCTTCTGCATTTGAAAGGGTGTTTCAATCCAAAAACCCCTCTGATGGCTTTTTAGCCTGCCTGCAGGATTCGTACAGCTGTGCATGTGATTGTTTGAGGCCTCCTGACTGCAGGAGGCACAGGAAGCTTAAAACATCCTAGGAATGGAGAGGCTTCCGAGGAGTCAAAATCATTAGAATGGAACTGATTAAAGGTTTCATTTGTTGAGCCAATACTTGCTGCTAAATTTTCACATCTTTTACTTGTTGATATAGTTGGTATATAGAAAAAACAAGTAGCAACAGTAGATCTTTGAGTTAAGTACCTTCTTTGTTATAACCTACGGCGCCTATGTTCTATAGAGATGTAACTTTAGTGCTTTAAGGAGATGCAGATTTAAGAAAAACACTTCAGGGGAAACGAAATTAACATTCATTAAGGAAGAGAGCCAAAAAGTGTTAGCAAGCCTCTTGGCCAGAAGATAATGTAAATCACCTTTTGTATACAAAAAGATATACAGAAACAGTCTGGGCTGCTAACGCTACATAATTTTGTATTACCCATTGATCTCTATGTACAATCAAAAAGGTATAAAAGGCCTTTCTAGACAATAGAGGCAGGGCCAGTCATTGGAAGGACTGGTTTCCCCCGTGTCTCCTGTTTACTCCTTTTCAGGCTGATCCCTTGGAACGTGGAGGCTCACCATGTCTACTTACTTGTCCCAGCTTTTAAGATCCGTGAGAGAGAGCCCAAGGCGGGGCATTCTCCCATATTCAAATGGGCGCTGGCAGCCTAATGTAGATGGTGCAAGTTCCTTGTCTGGAACTTTATTGGTTTTCCACGTAAACCAAGTTAATCAGCCTCTTTTCTCCACTTAATTTTCCTACTACACTATTTCTTCCTAATCTAATCTTATGTAAATAAATAAATTTTTTCCCTTGCCAACGCTGTCCCCGCTTCAAATTCCCTGGATCCACCAGGGCTGGACCCCGGCACAGAATACTGAAGTGGGTAGTCTTTCCCTTCTCCAGGGGATCTTCCCAACCCGGCATCGAACCCAGGTCTCCCATATTGCAGGTGGATTCTTTACCAGGTGAGCCACAAGGGAAGCCCCAAAATACTGGAGAGGGAAGCCCCAAAATACTGGAGTGGGTAGCCTATCCCTTCTCCAGAGCATCTTCTAAACCCAGGAATCACACCAAGGTCTCCTGCATTGCAGGCAGATTCTTTACCAACTGAACTATCAGGGAACCCAGAAGAACCTTTAGTGTGAAGGAAATTTTCCCTCACATGAAGAACCCCTTAGTGGCAGGGAAATTTTCTTTATCTTGTTATAATATTCATTAAACATGAATACTGCTGTTGCTGCTAAGTCGCTTCAGTCGTGTCCAACTCTGTGCAACCCCATAGATGGCTGCCCATTAGGCTCCCCTGTCCCTGGGATTCTCCAGGCAAGAACACTGGAGTGGGTTGCCATTGCCTTCTCCAATGCATGAAAATGAAAAGTGAAAGTGAAGTCGCTCAGTTGTGTCCGACTCCTAGCGACCTCATGTTAAAACATTAAATTGTAGCTCTCAGTTTGTGACTCTCATTATATGTCAATTTTATCCTATAAAAGAAGTAAACAAATAGTAAGCTTAGTTAATACATTGAGGATAAAGGAATCCATGTTTCTCACTGTTTAAAGAATTTCAAATTTGGGAAAGTAGAAAACTACTATGTACAAAATAATTTTAGATGGACATTGAAAGTATCAATATATATTCATATTATACATACATATATGAGTGCAGGAAAAAAATGAGAGAGATTGAGAAAGAAAAATGTGAGAACAAGAGTGAAAATAGAGACTAAGAAAGAAAAAGAAGGAAGAACACAGTTTCCAGATTTTGATTTCTGAATACTAGCCCCCATTAAAAGGACCCAGGGCTTATTAGAGAAACGGTTATTATTTCCAGAACTGAGAAAGAGCAATACAATTCTACAACAATCTATTGCTTTGCACAACAAGAACTCAAAGAATCCTGGAATATGTCAAAATGAGACATGCCTGTTTGACAATCTAACTTTTAGCTATTTTTGGAACTATTAGAGCATCAAAGTAAGTGATAAAAGGGGCAGATTATTAATCCAGTGTTGATTAAAATAACAAGCTATGTGTCCATGTATGCAAACAAATCAATAAATAATATCTCTTAGAGCTGAATTCCAGGAGTGATAAATCATCAGTGGATACAAAACCTAGATAGTATGTGTTTGATCAGGAACACGATGATTACATAACTTCAAAATACATCCTCACAAGCTACTTAATTTCAAAAGAAAAATAATAATACCAGCATTGAGAAATGTGTGGACCACCACATGAACCAGACACCAAACCTAGCTAGAATCACTGAAATTGGGACAAACAACATCATATAAGATACTCTAAGAAAGAAAGAATCTCATCCCATTGAATCTAATCATGCATGTGTGCTAAGTTGCTTCAGTCGTCTCCAACTCTGTGTGACAGTATGGACTGCAGCCAATCAGGCTCCTCTGTCCATGGAATTCTTCAGGCAAGGCTATTGGAGTGGGTTGCGGTGTCTTCCTCCAGGGAATCTTCCCAACTCAGGCTACAGTCCATGAGATCACGAAGAGTGAGACACAACTGGTGACTGAACACGCACAACACACATGTATCCTTGCATTGGGAAATGCAATATGTAACTTATTGTGAACACCACACTTTAAAATAGGAATAAAAAGAGCTTACCTGATAAAGGTTGATAACTCCATGGATCATCCCTTCCATACCATCCCATTTCTTTAACTTGCTTTTAAAATAGTAGTGTCCAGGAAATGTAAATCCAGTCCTTCCCTTAAAAGCAAAATGAGAAATTGGTGAGCCTAGCAATGTCTGCCATACCCAAGATTTTGTTTGAATTTGAGTGCTATAATAATAGATGAACTTCTCACCACCTTTTTCCATCTCAAGTAATAGCAATTGCAATTTTAACAGTTTCTCAGGCAAAAACCTTCAGTGGCATCCATGATTCCTCTTTTCATTCCCTACCACATATCTAATCTGTTAATAATACTACGAGTTTTGGGCTTTTGTGATTGTCTTCTTGGTGTGTGTGGTGTGTGTGTGCTTAGTTGCTCAGTCGTGTCCAAATCTTTGTGACCCCATGGACTGTAACCTGCCAGGCTCCTTTGTCCATGGGGATTCTCCAGGCAAGAAAACTGGAGTGGGTTGCCATACACTCTTCCAGGGGATCTTCCCAACCCAGAGATCAAACCCAGGTATCTCTCATTGCAGGTGGATTCTTTACCAGCTGAGCCACACCAAGAATACAGGAGTGGGTGCTGCTGCTGCTGCTAAGTCACTTAGTCGTGTCCGACTCCGTGCGACCCCATAGATGGCAGCCCACCAGGCTTCCCTGTCTCTGGGATTCTCCAGGCAAGAACACTGGAGTGGGTTGCCATTTCCTTCTCCAATGTATGAAAGTGAAAAGTGAAAGGGAAGTCGCTCAGTCTTGTACGACTCTTCGAGACCCCATGGACTACAGCCTACCAGGCTCCTCCGTCCATGGGATTTTCCAGGCAAGAGTACTGGAGTACCGAAGTGCCATCGCCTTCTCTGACAGGAGTGGGTAGCCTATCCCTTTTCCAGGGGGACTTCCTAACCCAGGAATGGAACTGGGGTCTCCTGCACTTCAGTTGGATTCCTTACCAGCTGAGTTACCAGGAAGCCCCGTCCTCTTAAAGCACATTGCTTTCCCCCTACTTATTTCTTACTTCATTCAAGATTTTTCAAAATTTCTCCTTCTCTCTACCCATCCGTCTCTCTCATGATGCTTACCTCTTCTATTAAAATCACAACTCATTTTTACTTTCAAATAATGAATGTACCTTATCCTGTTATTTTCCTTTTGTAGTTTGTACCTTGCAAAATATAATGTAGGGACTTCCCTGGAGGTCCAGTGGTTAAGACTTCTTCTAATGCAGGTGTTGTGGGTTTGACCCTGGTCAGGGAGCTAAGATCCCATGTGCCTTGCAGCTAAAAAATAAAATCATAAAACAGAAACAGTATTGTAACAAATTCAATAGATACTTTAAAAATTGTCCACATCAAAAAATCTTTTAAAAATGTATCTATAATGTATCTATTTCTTATGTGTAGTATTTGTCCTTCCCGCTTGAATCCCTGTCCGAAGAGACAGGGATTTTCACTTGGTGTGGGAACTGATGTATACAAGTATCTAAAATAATTCTGTCCACATTGTACTTTTCCTTAGCAACTATTTGTGAAATAAATGTTTGTTTCTTGACTATACAATTCTCAAAACTATTCGATTTAAGGTTTTAAAAATGTTTATAGCTAGAATAACCTTTTAGGTTTTAAACTGTAGCTGCTATTTATTTAACATTTTTGTATTTGCTAATGCCTGTACCAGATACTTCATATTTAACTAATCCTCATAATCCTATATTTTCATAACAATTTTGCATATCAAACAAATCTAGACTCACAGAGATTAAACAACTTTCCCAAGGAAACAAAGCTAATGAGTAAAAAAATGAGAAAATCCTAAGCGTATAGCTAAATCAATTGTTGCAAATGAACACACTCAGAAGAAAGACAAGACAAGCAAGCAAGACAAGAGGAAGAATCTGACAAGAACTCCTGTAATCCCATTGTGTCTTTGCAGTCCTACTCCTCTCCACTTGAAAGACAAACACTAGCTTCTGACACCATAGGATACTTTTCTCTAATTTTGAAATTTATATAAATGTACTCATATATTATTTTAGGCCTTGATTATTTCAGTAGTGCTATGCTTTTATCAGTGAATAATGTTTTAATTTATGAATGTGCCACAGTGTTTTTTATCCATTCACCTATTGAAGGACATTTTGGTTGCTTCAATATTTTGGAAATTATGAGTAGTGCTATAAATATTTGCAGGTAGCTTTTAGCATGGACATAAATTTTCAAATCATTGGGTAAATATCTAGGAGCACAATGTTGAATGAAAGGGTTTCACTTTTTAAGAAACTGCTACAATGTTTTCCAAAATGAATGTTCCCTTTTGTATTTCTACTTGCAATCAACAAAGGTCCATATAGTCAAAGCTATGGTTTCTCTAATAGTCATGTACAGATGCGAAAACTGGACCATAAAGAAGGCTAAGCGCCGAAGAATTGATGTTTTCAAATTGGGGTGCTAGAGAACACTCTTGAGAGTCCCTTGGACAGCAAGGAGATCAAACTAGTCAATCATAAAGAAAATCAACCCTGGATATTCATTGGAAAGACTGATGATGAAGTTGAAGCTGCAGTACTTTGGCCATCTGATGCAAAGAGCCAACTCATTGAAAAATGCTCTGATGTTGGGAAAGATTGAGGGCAGTAGGAGAAGTGGGTGACAGAGATTGAGATGGTTGGATGGTATGATGTACTCAGTGGATATGAGTTTGAGCAAATTCTGGGAGTGTAGTGAAGGAGATAGTAAAGGACAGGGAAGCCTGGCATGCTTCATGGGGTCACAAAGAGTTGAACAAGACTTAATGACTGAACAAAGATAACAACAACTTGCAAACAATATGAGTTCTGGTTGCTCTGTATCACCTCCAGAAATTGCTATTGTCAGTTTTGGACTTCACTCATTCTAATCTGATAGCTATCTCAATTTGCATTTTTCTAAACACAGATAATGTTGAATATCTTTTTATGTACTTACTTACCATCTGTGTATCTGTTCAGATTATTTGCCCAGATTTTAACTGGTCTGGTGCCTTCTCTTTGGAAATGCTATTCATTATTGACTCGATTTCTTTAGTAGATACTAAATTTTTTAATTGACTATCTATTGAAATTTGTGTGTATTTTGGTAGCTATATCTCTAAAAATATTGCTACCTTTTATATAATTTATGAAATTTGTGAGCACAGATTTATTCATAGTATTCTCACATTAATAGTTTAATTTCTGTAGGAATAATAACCATCGTCTACTCTTTCATTTCCAATACTTGCAATTTGTGTATTCTCCTTTTTAATTCTGGATTACCCAATTGTAAGTTTATCAATTTTACATCTTTCAAAGAAAAGTTTCAGATTTCATTGAGTTGCTCTTTGTTTTCCAATTTCCTTGATTTGTAGTCTGATTTTTATTATTTCTTTTTCTACAATTTGCTTTTAAGTGTCAACTATTATTTTTCTTGATTCCAAGTAGGAATATTAAGTTATTGAATTGAGATTTTTCTTTTCTAACATATGCATTTAGTGCTATTAATTTCCAAGTAAACGTATTTCATTGCATCAATAAGTTTGATTGGTTGCAATTTTATTCTTATTTAGTTAGAAATATTTTTAATTGGTCTTGAGACTTTTTTGGCTAATGAATTATTTAAATGTGTCCTACATACTTTATAAACGTGGAGATTTTCAGCTCTCACTTAAGTCGAAATAAACTTTGTGCGTTTTTACATTTTTTAATTTGATAATATATTTTAAAGCTTGAACATAATTTATTTCAGTGCACATTCCATGTGAAATTGAAACACAATATGGACTCTGCTGAGATGATATGGAATATTCTATAAATGTTAATTTATAGAATATAAATTAGAATATATAGAATATAAATTATAGATCAATTGAATCAGTAGTTTTATTCAGGTCAGTTATAATTTTTACTAATTTTCTGCCTGAATAACTCATCAATTATCAAAAAAGAGTATTTATCTACTATTATAGTGGCATATTAGTGATTTTTCTTTGTGTTTCTACAGATTTTGCTCCTGTATATTGACATTCTATTTTTATGTGTATATTCATCAGGGATTGTTATGTCTTCCTGGATAATTGGTCCCTTTATATTGCTTTTTGTTATTATGTTACCACTTGTTACTCCTGATAATATTCTTATTCCAAGTTCTGCTTTGAAATTAATATATCTGCTGCAGCTTTGTTTAGTTAGCACTGTGTAATTTTCTCCATTTCATTTCATTTAACTAATCTGAATCTTTATTTGTCAAGTGGATTGATTGATTCAATCAATAGTTTGGATCTGTTTTTAAAGCCACTCTAAATATTTGTCTTTTATTTAGTGTATTTAGATGATTCTCATTTGATATGATTATTTGTATAGTTAAATTAAATGTGCTATGTTTCTAATTGAAAGCTTCTCAGGTGGCACTAGTGGTAAGGAACCTGCCTGCCAAGGCAGGAGACATAAGAGATGTGGGTTCAGTCCTTGGGTCAGGAAGATCCCCTGGAGAAGGTCATGGCAACCCACTCCAATATTCTTGCCTGGAAAATCCCATGGACAGAGGAGCCTGGAAGACTTGCTTTTATTCATTGCAGATATTTTTATTTCTCTTTTTTCACTTTTTCTTTCTTTCCCAATTTTAGTTTAAGATTTTATATGACTCCAATTTATTTCCTCCAACAACAATTGCATTTTGAAAAACAAAATCAGTGATTGTTCCAGAGTTTGCAGCATACAGTTATAACTACAACAAAGTGGTAGCTTAGAATTTCATCTTCTGTTGTACCTTCAACAAAGAACATTAAATTTGTAGAGAGATGCCTGGACAAAGGAAAACAGTTATAGTTTTCAAGGGTAGCAAACCATGGGGAAGGTAGATGTTCAGGATATACAGGAGGAAACTAATTGAGTAAGGTGGTTTTTTTTTGGTTTTTCTTTTTTTCTTTTTTTTTTTTTTTTTTTTTTGTAGACTCTCATGCTCTCTACGGGTTGACAAAAGTATGTCTCTGGTTAAAGGAAAGTTTATATCTTTACCTTTAGGTAGCTAAGGAAGATTGCTAGACATTTTCCTCTATTTTCTACTTCTTAATTGCATTGAGCTCAGAATATTTTTTATGTCAAAGAGACATATTTTTAGGTAACATAATATGCTTTCCTTCAATTCCTCCTTTGATGCTCTTCCTTTCTTTATGCAGAAATTTCTGACTTACATTATTTTCCTTCTCCATGAAGAACTTTAAACATTTCTTGCAGGGCATGTTCGCCACTAAGAAATTCCTTTGGTTGTTCTTTGTTTAATAAAATCTGTATTTCTCCTTCACATTTGAATTAATTTTGCTGAGAATAAATTCTAGTTTGGTGAATTGTTTTTTCAACACTCTAAGTATTCCACTCTCTTCTTCCATATTTTTTGATAAGAAGTTTGGCATAATTACCATTTTTCCCCCATTGGTTTAATGCCTATCAGTTTAGGAATTTTCTCAGTAACTATAATTTTAAATATTTCTTCTGCTCTGTTCTCCCTTTATTCTGAATCTTGTATACCAATGATATATGATAACGCTTAAAATGGTGCCAAGGTTTTCAGATGCTCTGTTTTTTTTTTTTTTTGGCTTTTGTTTTAGAATTGTGTATTGATCTCTCTTCTAGCTTATCAGCGCTTCCTTCAGCCTCATAATGTTTGGTCTCATAATGAGTACATCAAAAGCAGGCTTTATTTCTCTATCAGTGTTTTTGATTTCTAGCATTTCTTTTTGATTCTTTCTTAGAATTTTTACCTTCCAGTTAACATTTTATGTTTTTGTGTGTTGTCTACTTCTATCTTTAGATCTTTTAATTAATCATAATTATTTTAAATTCATTGATTATTACAACATTTCTGTTACACTTTGTAACAGAGATCATAGTCTGTTACACTAACATTTCTGTCCTTCACTATCTCCCGGAGTTTGCTCAGACTCATGTCCACTGAGGCAGTGATGCCATCCAACCATATCATTCTCTGTTATCCCCTTCTCCTCTTGCCCTCAAACCTTCTCAGAATCAGGGTCTTTTCCAGTGGGTTGGCTCTTCTCATCAGGTGCCTAAAGCATTAGAGCTTCAGCATCAGTCCTTCCAATGAAAATTCAGCATTGGTGTTCTTTAGGATTGACTGATTTGATCTCCTTGCTTGTCCTAGGGACTCTCAAGAGTCTTCTTCAGCACCAAATTTGAAAGCATTAATTCTTTGGCTCTCAGCCTTCTTTATGGTCCAACTCTCACATCCATATATGACTCCTGGAAAAATCATAGCTTTTACTATATGGATCTGGATCTCTGTTGGCAAAGTGATACTTTTGCTTTTTAATACACAGACTAGATTTGTCATAGCTTCCCTTTCAAGGAGTGTCTTTTAATTTCATGGCTGCAGTCACTGTCTGCAGTAGCTCTCATCACTATGTAAAAGGTACAGGGTACTGGAATGAAGAGAGTGCTCCCCTCTGCTCAAATAAAGTTTGTACAAAATGTTTTCTGTAGATTAGGTCTTTATTATGAAAAAATGCTATTAGTACGTCTCACCTCTTGAGAAAAACACTTGAGTCACTACTCTGGGCACTGGGTAAGGCCCATGGTCTAAATGACTTGTCAAACCAGATATGAGACACATACCCTATGTGTAATTTGAGATGAAATCTATTGGCACTAAAGTATTCTCAGCCAGTTGTGACTGAGGGAGATCCTCTCATCATTTATGTGGAGCTCAGAGAAGGAAGGAAGCCTTTGATCTCTTACCTGCACTCAAGAAGTATTTGGCCTGTTCAATTCTAAGTTTGAGACGATGAGAAATGCTGATGGCCACCCCATCCTGGTGAGATAAGGTAACCCTTGATTGGAAGCTGAGGGAAGATGAAGCCCAATATTCATGTCTTTACTCTCCTGGAGTGGAGCTTAATTCAAGTTGAGCTGAAGGCAAGGAAAGTAAAAGTTGATATTGGTCAAATGCCAAAGACTTAAGGTTTTCTTACCATGCTAGATTTTCTTGAATAAATTATTCTTCATTTGCTTTAGGCCCTTATCATAAATCCCAGAATCTTGAAACTATTCAAGTTTTCTTTCTTTTGCTATGGAGTTACTTTCAAGGAGCTTCTCATGCTGCAATCCTGGAAGAAAGCCTTTTATATTTGTTTTCTTACCACTGGAATGAAGTATACTTTACTGTAGGTGGAAGAATTGGATTTGACATACAATGCTGCTGTTTATCATCTGGGTGGCCTGGGGAAGATTGCTTACTTAGGCCCAACTTTGCAAAACTAGCCCAGAGACTTTTAGAAAGATTTTGTAAAAAGTACCATTTTAAAATGTTTGTGTATGGTGTTAGAAAGTGTTCTAGTTTCATTCTTTTACAAGTGGCTGACCAGTTTTCCCAGCACCATTTGTTAAAGAGATTGTCTTTAATCCATTGTATATTCTTGCTTCCATTGTCAAAGATAAGGTGTCCATAGGTCTGTGGATTTATCTCTGAGCTTTCTATTTTGTTCCATTCATTTATATTTCTGTCTTTGTGCCAGTAGCATACTGTCTTGATGACTGTGGCTTTGTAGTAGAGCCTGAAGTCAGGCAGGTTGATTCCTCCAGTTCCATTCTTCTTTCTCAGATTGCTTTGGCTATTCGAGGTTTTTTGTATTTCCATACAGATTATGAAATTATTTATTCTAGCTCTGTGAAAAATACAGTTAGTAGCTAGGGTGGAGAAGGAAATGGCAACCCATTCCAGTGTTCTTGCCTGGAGAATTCTAGGGATGGGGGATCCTGGTGGGCTGCCGTCTATGGGGTTGCACAGAGTCAGACATGACTGAAATGACTTAGTAGCAGCAGCAGCAGCTTGATAGGTATTGCATTGAATCTATAGATTGCTTTGCGTAGTATAATCATTTTCACTGTATTGATTCTTTCGATGCACGAACACGGTATATTTCTCCATCTATTAGTGGCTTCTTTGATTTCTTTCACCAGTGTTTTATAGTTTTTTATATATAGGTCTTTTGTTTCTTTAGGTAGATATATTCCTAAGTATTTTATTCTTTTTGTTGCAATGGTGAATGGAATTGTTTCCTTAATTTCCAGAAAAATAACCCAATCAAAAAATGGTCCAAAGAACTAAACAGACATTTCTCCAAAGAAGATATACAGATGGCTAACAAACATGAAAAGAGGCTCAGCATCACTCATTATCAGAGAAATGCAAATCAAAACCACAATGAGGTACCATTTCACACCTATCAGAATGGCTGGTATCCAAAAGTCTGGTGCTGCTGCTGCTGCTAAGTTGCTTCAGTCGTGTCCGACTCTCTGCGACCCCCTGGGATTCTCCAGGCAAGAACACTGGAGCGGGTTGCCATTTCCTTCTCCAATGCATGAGACTGAAAAATGAAAGTGAAAAGTGAAAGTGAAATCGCTCAGTCGTGTCCAACTCTTAGCGACCCCATGGACTGCAGCCTACCAGACTCCTCCATCCTCCATGGGGTTTTCCAGGCAAATCTCCTCCATGGAAGGAGGAGCCTGGTAGGCTGCAGTCCATGGGGTCGCTAAGAATCGGACACAACTGAGCGATTTCACTTTCACTTTTCACTTTCATGCATTGGAGAAGGAAATAGTAACCCACTCCAGTGTTCTTGCTTGGAGAATCCCAGGGATAGGGGAGCCTGGTGGGCTGCCATCTATGGGGTCGCACAGAGTCGGACACGACTGAAGCGATTTAGCAGCAGCAGCAGCAGCAGCAGCAGCAGCAGCAGCAGACTTTTGGATAGCAGCCATTCTGACTGGTGTGAAATGGTACCTCATTGTGGTTTTGATTTGCATTTTTCTGATAATGAGTGATGTTGAGCCTCTTTTCATGTTTGTTAGCCTAGAAACAATAAATGCTGGAGAGGGTGTGGAGAAAAGGGAATCCTCTTACACTGTTGGTGGGAATGCAAACTAGTACAGCCACTATGGAGAATAGTGTGGAGATTCCTTTAAAAACTGGAAATAGAACTGCCATACGACCCAGCAATCCCACTGCTAAGCATACACACTGAGGAAACCAGAACTGAAAGAGACACACGTGCCCTGATACTCATTGCAACACTGTTTATAATAGCCAGGACATGGAAGCAACCTAGATGTCCATCAACAGAGGAGTGGATAAGAAAGCTGTGATACATATACACAATGGAGTATTACTCAGCCATTAAAAAGAATACATTTAAATCAGTTCTAATGAGGTGGATGAAACTGGAGCCTATTATACAGAGTGAAGTAAGCCAGAAAGAAAAACATCAATACAGTATACTAATACATATATATGGAATTTAGAAAGATGGTAACAATAACCCTGTATGCAAGGCAGCAAAAGAGATACAGGTGTATAGAACAGTCTTTTGGACTCTGTGGAAGAGGGCAAGGGTGGGATGATTTGGGGAGAATTGCAATGAAACATATATATTATCATATGTGAAATGAATCGCCAGTCCAGGTTCGATGCATGATACAGGATGCTCGGGGCTGGTGAACTGTGATGACCCAGAGGGAGGGTATGGGGAGGGAGGTGGGAGGGGGATTCAGGATGGGGAACACATGTACACCTGTGGCAGATTCTTGTCAATGTATGGCAAAACCAATACAATATTGTAAAGTAATTGGCCTCCAATTAAATAAATTTATATTAAAAAAATAAAATGTTTGAATTATTGGCATCTAAACATCTCTATTTTCCAGTAGACTTTTCAAAGTGAGATAACTGAAGTTAAAATAGAGTAAAATAAAACACTGAACTCCATGCTTACCTTCTTGCAAATTTACTATCATACAGATTCTTCAAAATGAGGAATTGTTTACGAAGTAAATAGCACTCACACATATGCTAGATCTTTTTCCCAGGATGTGCATTCAAGGGGAAGGTTGAGGATAAAGAAGAAATGAAGCAGAGCAGAACATGATACCTTATTCCCAGAGCAGTATTTCCCCAAACTTCTTCATGCATAAGAATCATCAAGGGAGCTTATTAAGTAGCAAACTCTTTTATTCAACCACCAGAAATACTGACTTAGTAAATCTAAGATGGGTTCTTACAATTTGAAATTTTAATGATGATTTCGGGTAATTTTGATGTAAGCACTTAGGTAACATGCTTCAAAAAGTCTAGAAACATTAGAGTTCTTTCTACAGTGACTGAAATGGAATAGGTATGGTCTGGTCATGATGGTTCAGTAATGCCATAATCAAAATATTTTTAGTGCCTTAAATTTCTGCCAAACACATCTGATTTTAGCAATTCTACTACATTCTTCACTTAGAAGTTATAGTAAACAGAGCTTTATTTGTTTAGAAAAAATAGAAAAGTGGTGGGTGGAAATGAGTTTGGAATGGTTCTGTGTTCAGTTTTAGCATCCCATGGGAAAAAATAAAGATAAAATCAAACAAATTAAAGCTCAGGGTTCGCTAGCTTTTAAAAGCACAAATACATTTTGTACAGGGTACAGATACATAATTCAAGTTTATTAAAGTGGTTCTGCTCTTAAAATGTATCATTTTGAAGAATAATCTTAAATCAATAGTTTATTAAAACAATATTCCATATACTTTATTTTTTGAATTTTAAATTTTAATGTGACAGATATTAATCTGCTTTATAGATCCTATTATAACAAAAAACTCCGCATGAGGCATTTTGTTATTTTATTATATGTTATTTTGCAATATAATTTCTTATATCCTCTGATATTTAAAGCACCATAACAAAATGTGAATGCTGTCTAAAATTTATAAAAGTTATAACATATATTTTCATTGTTGTCCCTGGTTTACAATAGTGTCTCTCATGACAGAAATAAGAAATTACATGGCAGTTTGATGTTTAGTAAAATGTATATGTCTGTAGATTTTAATTTCTCCACTGAGAAACATCCAAGGAGCTGGAACAAAAAGATATGTTGAACCAGATAATTTCCAGGTGAAGATTCTCTCTTAGGATAAGAAAAAGAATGTATACACACATACAGACACATAAGTGCACACACATGCACAAACAACACAAACATGATATGCATTCATAGTAGAACTTTTTTTGCAAGTCTTACATTCTGTTTTATTTTCAAAGGTTAGCTCATTTCAGTTTAAACTCAAAATAGTTATTTTCTTTGACTAGGGGGACAAATCAAGACAATTGGAGGACATAAGAACCGAGGCATGAATTAACCAAAGATGCGAAAGCAACATGTTTTCTAACCATTAGAATCTAAGAGGAAAATAGCAATGTGACTTTCTAGGAACAAATGGTATAAAAACCCTCCTTGTTCTTGCTGCTAATTCCTAACTCTTGCTGCTTCAACTTTCAATATTGTTAATAAGTTATTAAAACTTTAAATTTATACTTGCAAAACATTCCTATTTGATTTCTTCTTTTAAATTAACTCTCTGCGTAGGTCTCTGTTACACACACAGACACACACACACACAGACACACACACACATCATGTCCCCATTTGTTTAACTTGTACTCATTCTGAAGATGTGAACTTGGAACACTTCTTTTTAGAAAGCTTCTGTTTCCTATCTGAGACTGGGTTGGATTCTTTGTGAGCCCTTCAATAGCATTATTCATAATCCATTGAAGCATTTATGTGCCTTCTAATTGTATGTCTTCTCTACTAGATTATTAACAATGTGTTACCAGAGATTATAGTAAATTGCCTGTCATATCAGAGATGCTCAGCATTTTATCTGTATTTTAGTTAACTCCATACAATGACTGTGTACCACATATTTTGCTTACAAATGATTACAAAAGCTAAGGCATTTGCCCCAAATCACTCACTGAGTAATAGAGGTGGAACGTCCTGAAAACAGACCTGGTGATTCTAAATGAAATGTTCATTGACAGTAGAAAAAGAGGCTTGTCTCCTGTTCAGGCATGAGTCTGCCCTTTACCCCCATTTCTCATTAAACCAAACCTATATACACATTGAAATGCTGACCTCCATGGTTCCAATTCCCAGAATTTTTCACTCCATTTCCTGTCACTGATTGAGGATCAATTGATTTTTAATCTCCTATAATCTCTGTGAAAGCCAGCTGGTTTGTTTTTAAATTTTATGCAGTTTTATTTTGGACAAGCAGAAGCCCGGGACTCAAGTCATGACCTTCCTAACTTCTTGGTATATTAACGTCATTCAGTCATACAACATCATCCATCTTTATTTATGTATTCCCTTTAAACTACCCCATTTCTTTTCATCCTCCTTCCCCACAGTCATTCAATTATTTGATATATTTGTGCCATTAAAAATATATATGTATTGCTTTGTGTTAATATATAATATAAAATTAATTATTTTATATATAACAGATTTCATATATTACTTAGATTTTTCACTAATCAAATTGCATTTAAGATCCATGCATTTAGATCATATACACAATTTTTTTTCTTCCAACTGTTGCATAGAACTCCATGTCGTGATTTCACCAAGTATCACTCCCTTCTTCACAGTTATTATTATTCATCATTGCTTGTGACACAAGCCTCTGATTCTCTTCTATGGACAATGATGCTGCAATTAGATTATCACTTCATGGGAAATAGATGAGGAAACAGTGTCAGACTTTATTTTTTGGGGCTCCAAAATCACTGCAGATGGTGACTGCAGGCATAAAATTAAAAGATGCTTACTCCTTGGAAGGAAAGTTATGACCAAGCTAGATAGCATATTCAAAAGCAGAGAGATTACTTTGCCAACAAAGATCCGTCTACTCAAGGCTATGGTTTTTCCTGTAGTCATGTATGGATGTGAGAGTTGGACTGTGAAGAAGGCTGAGTGCCAAAGATTGATGCTTTTAACTGTGGTGTTGGAGAAGACTCTTGAGAGTCCCTTGGACTGCAAGGAGATCCAACCAGTCCATTCTGAAGGAGATCAGCCCTGGGTGTTCATTGGAAGGAATGATGCTGAAGCTGAAACTCCAATACTTTGGCCACGTCATGCGAAGAGTTGACTCATTGGAAAAGACTCTGATGCTGGGAGGGATTGGGGGCAGGAGGAGAAGGGGACGACAGAGGATGAGATGGCTGGATGGCATCACTGACTCGATGGACGTGAGTCTGAGTGAACTCCAGGAGTTGGTGGTGGACAGGGGGGCATGGTGTGCTGCAGTTCATGGGTTTGCAAAGAGTTGGGCATGACTGAGCAACTGAACTGAACTGACTGAAACTTTTTTTTTTATTAACGTATGCCCCCAGAGGCAGAACTTTTAGATCATAAAATTGCACATACTAAATTTTACTAGGGAGCAGCCAGGTTCTTGTGGAGAGTCTACAGCATTTTACAATCCCCAAAACAGGATAACTACAAAATACATGCTGCCATTTTGAAAATGAAACAGTTGAGACACAGTTCACAGAAACTCAAAAACCATGGGTGGAAGTTGCAAAAGTCCCATCACACAGGAAATGCGGATGCTTGAGAAGTCCCTGATTCTACCTTTTGAAAGAATCATCCATCACATTGATATCTTTAACTTGTTGCTCCACATTCTGGCAAATTTTCCCGTATTCATTGTCCGATTCATGTAAATATTTGATTAAGGCAAAATTTGGGGGCCTGAGGGTCATTTTTATTCCTACACAGTGAGCTATTTTAGGTTCATTCTCACTAACCTTTTGTGCTTAGAATTATTATAGCTTCCTTATGTACAAACCTCTTACAAATTTAATCAGCTTTGGTGTAATTGATTCCTGTCAGCCCCACATGGATATATCTATATCTTGAGTGTTTTTCAAGACATTCTTCCAAGATTTGAAACATTTCTGTATTTCTTTGCCCTCAGACTTCTCTTCTGTCCAAACTGAAATAGAGGAAACTTGGGCCACTTACGTAGGAGTGAAAAAGTGAAAGTGTTAGTCCTTCAGTTGTGTCTGATTCTTTGCTACCCCATGGGCTGTAACCTGTTAGGCTCCTCTGTCCATGGAATTCTCCAGAAAGAATATTGGAGTGGGTAACCATTCCCTTCCCCAGGGAATCTTCCTGACCCTGGGATCAAACCCAGGTCTCCTGCATTGCAGGCAGATTCTTTAGCATCTGAGCCACCAGGGAAGCCCATAGGTAGGAAAGCAATCACATTTTAGTTTGCCTTTCCTGAGTTGTTTTGTCTAGGAAGATCTCTTGGAAGCCAACAATTCATTAAAGATTTTATCCATGGTTGTAAAATTTATACTTTGTATTTAATCCTTGCTTAAAAATTAATTTGAATTTGCTTTTGATGTCAAAGTGTTAGCTGCTCAGTCATGCGTGACTCTTTGTGTTCCCATGGACTGCATCCCATCAGGCTCCTCTGTCCATGGGATTTTCCAGGCAAGGATACTGGAGCGGTTTGCCATTTCCTTCTCCAGGGGATCTTTCCAAACTATTGATGAAACCTGGGTCTCTTGCACTGCAGACAGATTCTTTACTGACTAAGGTACCAAAAACATAATTAATTTTATCTCTTACTTTGAGATAAACAAACAGTTGCCTTTTCCACATGAAAGGTCCTTAACTTCATAAACTACTCTTCCTTTCTCACTTCAAAACAACTAACTCTTTTCTGAGCTCAGTTTCTAATAATACTTGCAACATAACATCTACCTTAAACATTAAATACTTTCAACATTCTATTCTGCAACATCTTCCCTCAAGATATAAGCTCATTCAGGTGACAGTTTTACCAAGTGTTTCACTAATACAGAATATCCATCAACATCCTTCCAGGCTCTGATGAACACATTTTGCTTCCTGTCCTTTTCCTGTTCTCTAAACTAATAACAAATATTTTAATATTTGTATTAGAGTAGTACCCTAATTCCAGTATCAATTTTTGTACCAATCAGGATGGCCTTGGTTATACTAAAAGTAATATATTATCATCAGTGACAGTGGCTAGGATTATGTTGTATATCCATGGTGAATCTACTCGTGACTATGCTCTATATATATATTTACTCCACATCTCAGATGGAGAGATCAGCCACAACCACTGTTAATGGTGGTAGGAGAGGAAAGAATGATCTAAGGCCCTATACCAACAAATTGATTTTTGCTTTAGAAATGACATTTCTCATCTGCTCACAATATATTGGATAGAGTAAGTCCCATGGTCACACCTAATCAGAAGACCCAGAAGTGTAATTAACCCAGGTGTCCAAAAGGTGGGGAACTATGAGGAGAGAGTTGATGAATGTGTGTGTGTGTGCATGTGTGTGTTCCATTGTGTTTGACTCTTTGCAACTCCATGGACTCTAGTCCATTAGGCTCCTTTGTACATGGAATTTTCCAGGCAAGAATACTGGGGTAGGTTGCCATTTCCTACTCCAGGGGATCTTCCTAACCCAGGTCTACTACAAGTTCAAAGTAGGATTTATCTCAGAAATGTGAAGATGATTTAGCTGTGTAAAAATCTATCAGTATGTCAGTCTGGATTCTGTATGGAACACAGAGCCCTTTCTGCATTTCAAATATAAAATGCCTTAATATTGGGAACTGGAAGCTTGCACCGTTATTGAAAGTGTTGATGGAATAAAGGTCAAAGAAGGTAGCACCAAAAGTCCACTAATGTTATTGAATCAGGTGGTTTTCAAGAGTTTGCTGATGACCTACTCTGACAAATCTAAAGAACCAGTGGGAGAATCTTCTACTTAACTCAAGATGCATTTGCAGAGTAGTTCACTGGAATTCCACCTGGAAACTAGTGCAAACACTATATCAGGATGTGTCTGTCTCCAGATACTCAGAATAATGGTCTCTCCTTTATGCCTTTAAGAGCTTCTATAAAGAACTTTAATTGTCAGTTTTTAACCTGTAACAAGTTAGGTAAGACAATTCAGAAAATAATATTTTGTAGCTCCTCCTTTGTAAGATAGAAGAGAGCTTATTATGTTGGTGCAAACACAATTGTGGTTTCAGATCATGAATTCTAAATTATTATAACTAGGCTCAAACACATCTTTATTAATCAAAATAGGAACCATTGCAATCAATAGATTTTTGCAACAAGAAATAGCTTTGTTTAATTCCTGTAGCATAAAAAAATGTGTGCTCCAGGATTTGATGAAGTTTTGGAAAGCATTTTCTGCCTCTTGCTGGCTGTGGAAGCATTTTCCCTGAAAAAAGTTGTCAAGACACTTGAAGAAGTTGGCAAGAGGTCAAAATAAATATGGTGGATGAGGCAAAACTTTGTATTCTAATTTTTTCAACGTTTGAAGCATTTGTTGTGTGACATGTGTTCAGGCATCATTGTGGAGAAGAAATGGGCCCTTTCTGTTGACCAATGCCAGCAGCAGGTTTTCGGTGCATCTTATCAATTTGCTGAGCATACTTCTCAGATGTAATGGTTTTGCCGAGATTCAGAAAGTAGAGGATCAGATGAACAGCAGACCACCAAACAGTGACCATGACCAATTTTTGGCATAAGTTTGGCTTTGGGAAGTGCTTTGGAGCTTCTTCTCAGTCCAACCACTGAGCTGATCATCGTCAGTTGCCATGTAAATTCTACTATTCTCACAGGTCACAATCCAATTGAGAAATGTTCATTGTTGTTGCATAGAATAAGAGATGATGACGCTTCAAAAAAATTCTTTTTTTTAATTTGCAGTCAGCTCATGAGGCACCCACTTATCAAGCTTTTTCACCTTTCCAATTTTCTTCAATTGCCAAATGACCATAGAATGGATGATGTTAAGTTCTTCAGCAGTTTCTCTGTAGTTGCAAGAGGACAGCTTCAGTGATCCTTTCAGTTGGTCATTGTCAGCTTCCAATAGAGAGCCACTATACTGTTCATCTTCAAGTCTCTCATTTCCTTTGTGAAATGGCTTGACTCACCACTGCATGTACTTTCATTAGCAGTTCCGGGGCCAAATGCATTGTTGATGTTGTGAGTTGTCGCTGTTGCTTTACGACCTATTTTGAACTTGAGTAAGAAAATCACTTGAATTTATTTTGTCATCTAACATCATTTTCCTAGTCTAAAATAAATATAAAATAAACAGCATCATTAGCAGAAAAAAAAAGCATAAAGTGAGAAATGTGCATTAAAATGATGTATAACATAACTACACTTGTTTAAGAATGTATTCCAATATCAAACAGCAAAGTTCAACAATGCAAAACTGTAATTATTTTTGCACCAATCTTAATAGAATGGGATGATGGTGATACTTTATTCACAACAGAAAATTCAGCATGTAAATAAAACTGATTATATCACTAGATATAGAAAACACATTTGACAGATATTAATGTTCCCTTATAAAAGAAAAGCTCTCAGCCAATAATATAAAGAAAAAACTGCATAAAATTTCTATTGATCAGAAATCCATAGTAAACCTCATTCTTAATAATGAAAAAGTAGGAACTCTCACGTGAAATGAGAGTTATCCACCATTGAAATAACAATTTAATGTTTCCCATAAGGGCCTTAAACATAAATGCCTTCATGGACCAGTGGTCCAAGTGAAATATCTGTGAATTCCAGAGACTATTAACCTAGTTAACATTTTCATTTGGATGATAAATGTCCATCTGAAACTTAACATGTGAAAAATAAAACTTAATTTCCCTCTAACCCTATTTCTTTTACTGCTCTGTTTCTCTATTACTATGTAACAAGTCATGACAATGCTTACAGATTTAAAACAACACATTGTTATTATTATTATATTCCATGGCTTTGTGAATCAACTAGAATCAGCTAAGTGTTTTCATTCAGAAATTTTTGTGGGGTTGCAGAAAGATGGGGAGAAACTCTTTAAAAGTTTCCATTCAAACCTGAGTTGGGACATCTATGGGCTCTTTGCCTTCTCTGTCTACATTTCTCCTCTCTATATCACTTTCTCACATTAGAGAGGTTTCTCTGTATTAGGACCATGATGACTGGAAACTCGTAGGATTATTATCCCAACAGGCTCAGATGGAAGCTGAAAGACTTCTTTTCATCTAACTTTGGAATTACCAAACACCACTTTCCTCAACATTTAATGTTCAATCACATCACAAAGATTTATCCAAATTCAGGGGAGGAGACTTACATCCCATCTCTCAAGAGGAGTGATAACAAAGTT
Organism: Capra hircus; assembly: GCF_001704415.2. Classification (NCBI taxonomy): domain Eukaryota; kingdom Metazoa; phylum Chordata; class Mammalia; order Artiodactyla; family Bovidae; genus Capra; species Capra hircus. Next base: position 47,925,560 of record NC_030813.1, read on the forward strand.
CACTGTATTGGATCTGTTTCATCCATAGTCTTCCCCACTTTAGTGTATTGTTGTTCAGTTGCTCAATCATGTCTGACTCTTTGCACCCTCATGGACTGCAGCATGCCAGGCTTCCTGGCTCTTTACCATCACCTGGAGCTTGCTCAAACTCATGTCCATTGAGTTGATGATGTCATCCAACAATCTCATCCTCTGTCATCCCCTTCTCCTATTGCCTTCAATCTTTTCCATCATAAGGGTCTTTTGTAATGATTTGGCTCTTCACATCAGCTGGCCAATGTATTGAAGCTTCAGCTTCAATTTTACTATATTTTAATGTATAGTGACTACATATAACTTGATATACTTTATCATTTCTTTCTCATATGCTCCACTTTGAATCAATGAATTAAATCTATTAAGGCTGCCTTTGAAATAGACCCACTATATGCAGGTCAGGAGGCAAAAGTTAGAACTGGACATGGAAAAACAGACTGGTTTCAAATAGGAAAAGGAGTACGTCAAGGCTATATATTGTTACCCTGCTTATTTAACTTATATGCAGAGTACAGCATGAGAAATGCTGAGATGGAAGAAGCACAAGCTGGAATCAAGATTTCCAGGAAAAATATCAGTAACCTCAGATATGCAGATGACACCACCCTTATGGCAGAAAGTGAAGAGGAACTAAAAAGTCTCTTGATGAAAGTGAAAGAGGAGAGTGAAAAAGTTGGCTTAAAGCTCGACATTCAGAACATGAAAATCATGGGATCTGGTCCCATCACTTAATGGGAAATAGATGGGAGAACAGTGGAAACAGTGTCAGACTTTATTTTTTGGGCTCCAAAATCACTGTAGATGGTGATTGCGGCCATGAAATTAAAAGATGCTTCCTCCTTGGAAGAAAAGTTATGACCAACCTAGATAGCATATTAAAAAGCATAGACATTAACTTGCCAACAAAGGTCCGTCTAGTCAAGGCTATGGTTTTTCCTGTAGTCATGTATGGATGTGAGAGTTGGACTGTGAAGAAGGCTGAGCACCGAAGAATTGATGCTTTTGAACTGTGGTGTTGGAGAACATTCTTGAGAGTCCCTTGGACTGTAAGTAGATCCAACCAGTCCATTCTGAAGGAGATCAGCCTGGGATTTCTTTGGAAGGAATGATGCTAAAGCTGAAACTCCAGTACTTTAGCCACCTCATGCGAAGAGCTGACTCATTGGAAAAGACTCTGATGCTGGGAGGGATTGGGGGCAGGACGAGAAGGGGACAATAGAGGATGAGATGGCTGGATGGCATCACCGATTCAATGCATGTGAGTTTGAGTGAACTCTGGGAGTTGGTGATGGACGGGGAGGCCCGGCGTGCTGTGTTTCATGGGGTTGCAAAGAGTCGGACACGACTGAGTGACTGAACTGAACTGAACTGAGCATTGTCAACTCTTCTGCTACTATCAACTTTGTCCAAGCAACCATCATATATTGCCTAAATTATAATATCCAGTGCATAGATTGTCAATATATAATCTATTGTCTACCCAATAGAATTATCCTTCTGAAATTTAATTAGGTGAAATTTAGTTTTTGGTGGTCATGTCAAACATCTACACAACTTTCCATCTTGTTCAGAGAAAAATCAAAGTCCTTAACTAGCTATATTATCCTAAATTATCTGGCTGCTTGCTAGTTTTTTGAACATGTATCTTTCCACTTTCTCCTTGTTTCTGTGGGTTTACCCACACATGCCTCTTTGCATCTGCATAGAATACATCATCCTTTCCCCACATATGGCTTTTTCATTTTTTATGTCCCTGGCCAACAGTCTTGTCGCAGGTGTCCTGACACCTTCCAAGTCTCTATCTCTTCCCTTATGTACTTCAGTGTTCTTTACTGACTGCCTGGAACAAACTCTAGCACATATTGAATATTGCATGTATGTATGGTGAAAATTCCTCACTCTGAATAAAAACAACATATTTTAACTTTTAAAAATATTGACCCATATAGTGGTTTTCAGAGATACCACTGAGTAGCACTGATATAGATAAAACTGTTCTCTTCATATTATTGAATTTTAAAATCTTGTATTTATTTTAATTATTTTACTAAAGATATTTTATTCCATTTTTGAAGTAATAATTATTTTGGGACATATATTTAAATTCTCAAGTGGTGAGTTTTAGATGCATTTAAAAATATGGTATACTTTTAGTACATCACTATCAGGGAATTTAAACCTTACAAATATATCTTTTTTCAAATAAAGTATTAAGATTAAATACATTTAACAAACACTGAAAATTGTTTTAAGGCTACTTGAATTGTTGTATTTTTAAGTATACAGATCAATGTAGGATATGAACACTACTCTAGTTCTGCTTTTACAAGCATAACCTTCTTACTGTTACATGATCTTTTAAAGTTTACAACTTTAAATTAGCTGATCATATTTCAATTTTAATTTTGGCAATTTCATCTACAGTTCTAAAATTTTTACTTTATGTGATTATTCATAAGTGATTAATCAGTTTATAATTCATACTTTCTTCAATATAATAGCAATAAAAATATTTTGTTTCCCTTTGTACTATATTAATATCATATTCACATTTAATTTGTTTCAGAGTGATAATTCTTTTTGCCTAATTTATTCAGAAAGTGAAAATATACAGACATTTTTTAACATGTAATGTCTTTCCTAATAGAATTAGTTTAATGCACAGTTTTCATAAAATGCTGACATAAAGCAAAGGAAAAGAAAGGAATTGTCCATAATCACAGCACAGTTTCCTTCTAGGAATCTCTGTGCCTGTTTTGTCTCTGAGTATAGATATAAAATTAATGAAAATTAAAACATGCATTTGAAAGTTTCTATTATGTATTTTGGGATTTCCTGGGTGGCGCTAGCGGTAAAGAACACATGTGCCATTGCAGGAGACTTAAGAGACAAATGCTCCGTCTCTGGGTTGTGAAGATCCCCTGGAGGAGGGCACGGCAACCCACTCTAATATTCTTGCCTGGAGAATCCCATGGACATAGGAGCCTGGCAGGCTAGTCCAATAGGGTCGCAAATATTCGGAGGCAACTTAAGCTACTTAGCATGCTGCTGCTGCTGCTAAGTCACTTCAGTCGTGTCCGACTCTGTGTAACCCCATAGACGGCAGCCCACCAGGCTCCCCCGTCCCTGGGATTCTCCAGGCAAGAACAGTGGAGTGGGTTGCCATTTCCTTCTCCAATTCATGAAAGTGAAAAGTGAAAGGGAAGTCGCTCAGTCGTGTCCATGGACCGCAGCCCACCAGGCTCCTCTGTCCATGGGATCTTCTAGGCAAGAGTACTGGAGTGGGGTGCCATCGTCTTCTCCAAGCTACTTAGCATAGCATTGTTAATAGCTCAGTCGTGTCCGACTCTTTGCGACCCCGTGGACTGTAGCCCTCCAGGCTCTTCTGTTCATGGGGATTCTCCAGGAATGAGTACTGGAGTGGGTTGCCATTTCCTTCTCCAGGGAAGCTTCCCAACCCAGGGATCAAACCTGGGTCTCCAACATTGCAAGCAGATTCTTTACTGTCTAAGCCACCAGGGAAGCCTAGCACATTTTCATTTTTATGTATTTTATAACATTTTTAGTTTGTGAAAATTTACTGTGATGATTTCATACCATTGAAGCATATTATTGGATTCTCTTATTTTGTAGTAATTTACTCACCTTATTCCTTTAGTATTGGATGCTGTGCCTTGTCCCAAGGTTTTGCTAACATAAATAATGTTGCAATAAACATTCTTATGCATAATTCATTGGGTAAATCTCTGATTATTTCCTTAGGGTGTATTCTTAAAATGGAATCATTGGGTCAAAAGTATTGGTATTTTGATGATTTGGGTAAATGTTGCCACATTGCCCTCCAGAAAATTTCCATGTATTTGTATTCCCACAAGCAGAATGTTAAAATTGCATTTCTCTAATTGTAAGTCATATTGAGTATTTTACTGTGTTCATTAACCATTTGTAGTTTTTGAGATTGCTCGCATGGTTTTAGAGTTGTACCAATTGGTAGTTTGCTCATTGTCTATTTTGTTTTTTATTAAGAACTTAATTTTCTGAGTGATATATAGAGCAAATTGTTTTCCAACTTGCCATTTGACAGTTGATTTTATATTTTTAAGATCTATATGTTTGTAATGTGTATATACTTAAACTTTCTCACTTTTTCTTATAACTTCTGATAATTAATAATTATTTTAATGTCATGAGATTATATAGCTACCTGTGTTTTCTTGTTAATCTTTCATTTTGTCATTTTTATTTCCATTTTATTTTGTTTTAATTTTCTCTGTAACTACTCTTTATGAATTCCAATATTTATGAAACTTATGGGGAAAATTAAGGGAGAAAAAAGAAAATTAATTCATAGGGATCCTTTCCAGAGTACAGTATCTTTTCACATTTATGACTGTGTTTGTATCAGAGAGTAAAAAAGGGAGAACCAGAATATCTAAGATATAGCTTTATAAGTTTAAAGATATAACCTTCATAGTTAATTTAGCAAATACTTTGGTGTCAGCCTTCATTTTTATCTAGGAAACTTTGTTGGAGGTTAGACTGAGTCTTGTAATCATTTTTAAAGTATTACTATTCTCTCAGAGGGCTTTCCTGGTGGTTTAGGGTAAGAATAGGCCTGCCAATGCAGGAGATGTACATTTGATCTCTGAGTAGGGAAGATCTCCTGGAGAAGGAAATGGTAACCTACTCCAGTATTCTTGCTAGGAAAATCCCATGGACATAGAAGCACATAATAGGCTACAGTCTATGGGGTTTCAAGAGTCAGGCATGACTTAATCACTAAACAACGACAACCATTCTCTCAGAAGCCTACTGATTTTTCCTAGCAGACAAAATTGAATCTGACAAAAAGTGAGCATGGTAAAGATCTCTAATACAGCAGAAAAAACTTTCAATAACTTCAATACAGAATGCTTTGATTTTACTCCACTGGTGGTATTCCCTATAATATTTCAATGTCTAAATAAAATTGTATTGCATTTCTTTTTCCTCAGCAACTTTATAACAGTCAACAGCTTCTTTCTGATTTTTTTAAACAAAGTCACATAGAAAAAGAAAATTGAATATGACTAGTTCCTTGCAATGGTTTTAATCCACTGTAATAACACAAAATGCTTTTGATTAATAAAACTAGTATTAGTATGAAATTGAGATGAGAGACACAGTCACAATCAACTGGCCTTATTTTATGTTAAAGTACTTTGAAAACCTAACTTACAAAAGCTTCTACTAATTGATTATTTCCATTATTTACCAAGACTACTTCCCTGGTGGCTCACTGGTTAAATATCTGCCTACCAATAAAGAAGACATAGGAGACCCATAGTTCAATCTCTGGGTTGGGAAGATCCCCAGAAGGAGGAAATGGCAACCTACTCTAGTGTTCTTGCCTGGAAAATCTCATGGGCAGAGGAGTCTGGCGGGCTGCAGTACATAGGGTAGCAAAGAGCTGGAAATGAATGAACAATTGAGCACACACACACATGAATTACCTAGTATTTGCAATTAATTCCCACATAATAGCACTATTTTTCCTTCAAAAAGCACCCACATACTTAAAAACTAGAGTAATACCATGATAATCTGTCCTTGCCATTGAGACAAAAGTTAAGCAGAACTTACCCCATTTCTTATAGTTTTCCTGATATCCTGATATTGCTGCTAAATTCCAACTCTGTTTTAATTTTGAATTTAATGTTTCTACCTTATATACATACAGGCATAACTTGTTTTGTTGTTGCTGCTGTTCTTCTTCTCTTTATTGTTTCATAGATATTTTATTTTTTTCAAATTGGAGTTTTGTGGAACTTTGTACTGAGTAAGTCTATGTGCACCATTTTTTTCAAAATTACCTCACATCATGTCTCTGTGTCATATTTTAGTAATTCTCACAGTACTTCAATTTTTCCATTATTTTTATATGTGTTATAATGATCTATGGTCGGTGATCTCTGATATTACCATTGTAACTGTTTTAGCGTGCTCATGAACTGTACCCATGTAAGATGCAAATTTAGATAAATGTTGTGTTTGTTCTCTGTGTCACCAATAGGCTGTTACCTTATTTTTCTCTCTCCTTAGGTCCCCTATTATTTCCAGAAACACTAATCTATTGAAGTTAATAACTCTACAATGGCCTGTAAGTGTTCAAGTGAAAGGAAGAATCTCATGTCTCTCACTTTATATCAAAAGCTAGAAATGATTGTGCTTAGTGAGGAAGGCTTGACAAAAGCCAAGATACTGGGAAATTGATCTCTTATACCAGTTAGCCAAGTTCTGAATTAAAGAAAAGTTTCTTGAAGGCAATTAAAAGTGCTAGTTTAGTTAACACATGAGGGATAAAGTGAAACAGCCTTACTGAAGCTATGGAGAAAGTTTAGTGGTTTGGATAGGCAATCAAACAGGCTACAACATTCCCTTAAGTCAAAGCCTAGTCCAGAGCAAGGCCCTAACTCTCTTCAACTCTGCAAAGGCTGAGAGAGGTGAAGGAGCTGGAGAAGAATAGTTGGAAGTTAGCAGAGCTTGGTTTATGAGGTTTGAGGGAAAAAGCTGTCTCCATAACATAAAACTGCAAGACGAAGCAGCAAGTGCTAAAGTAGAAGCTCTGACAAGTTATCCAGAAGATCTAGCTAAGATAATTAATTAAGATGGCTGCAATGTGGATGAAACAGATTTCTGTTGGAAGAAGATGCCACCTAGGACATTCATAGCTAGAAAGAAGCCATTTTCTGGCCTCAGAGCTTCAAAGGACTGGCTGACTCTCTTCATAGGAGCTAATGCAGCTGATGACTTTAAGTTGAAGCCAGTGCACAATTACTATTCTGAAAATCCTAGAGTTTTTTGTTTTAAGCGTTATGCTAAATACACTCTGTCTGTGTTCTCTAAATGGAACAATAAAGCATAGATGACAGAACATCTGTTGCCAACATGGTTTCCTAAATATTTTAAGCCCACTGCTGAGACCTACTGCTCTTTCAAAGAGATTCCTTTCAAAATATTACTACTTACTGACAACTCATCTGGTTAACCGGGGAGCTCTGATGGAGAGATACAAGGAGATAGATGTTGTCTTCATGCCTGCTAACAAAACATCCATTCTGCAGCCCACAAGTCAAGGACTAATTTTAACTTTCAAGTCTTTTTACTACTTATGTTTCATATTGCCATAGGTATGATTCCACTGATGGACTTGGACAAAGTCAATTTAAAAATTTTGGCAAGGATTCAACATTCTAAATAGCATAAAAACATTTGTGATTTTTGGGAGGGAGTCAGTATGCCAACACCAGCCGTGGCTTGGAAGATGTTTTCCTGCCAACTTTGGGGATTCAAGAATTCAGTGGAGGAAGGAATGCAGATGTGGTGGAAATAGCAACAGAACTGAAGTTAGAAGGGGGGTCTGAGGATGAGGCTGAGTTCCTGCACTCCTGTGATCAACCTTCAGTGGTTGAGGAGTGGCTTCTTACTGATGAACAAAAGAAGTGCTTTCTTGAGATGGAGCCTACTCCTGGTGAAGAGGCTACGAAGATTGTTGAAGTGGCAACAAAAGATTCAGACTATGATGGAAACTTATTTGATTAAAGCAATAATAGAGTTTGAGAGGATTGACTATAATTTTGAAAGAAGTTCTATTGTGAGTAAAGTGCCATCAAACAGCCTTGAGAAATAGTTCATAAAAGAAGGAATCAATCAATGTGGCAGACTTCCTTGTTGTTTTAAGAAATTTCCACAGCCATCCACTCTTGCAATCACTATCCTACTCAACCAGAAGCCATCAACACAGAGTCAAGACCGTCCACCAGCAAAAGGATTATGACCCACTGAAGGCTCGGATAATGCTTAGTACTTCTTGGCAATATTTTTTAATTAAGGTATATACATTGTTGTTTTTTTTTGAAACATATTGGTATTACACTTAATATACTACAGTGTAGTTGTAAACATATTATGCTCTGTGAGGGGGGGAATGAGTGACTGGCTTGATTGCAATATTCATTTTATTAAGGTGTTGTAGAACTGAACAAGTACTATATCTGAGGTATGCCTGCATTTAACTGTTATGAAGCTTTCTGTCTGTTCATCATTCTGCTTTCTAATTCTCAGGCATCTAATTCTCTATTGTGAAACTATACACATAAATAGAAGGAAACAATAGAATGAGAAAGACTAAAGATGTCTTAAAGAAAATTGGAGGTATCAAAGGAATATTTCATGCAAGGATGGGCATGATAAAGGACAGAAAAGGTAAGAACCTAAAAGAAGCAGAATATGTGGCAAGAATACATGGAAGAACCATACAAACCAGGTCTCAATGATCTGGAAAACCACAGTGGTGTGGTCACTCAGCTAGAGTGACACATCCTGGAGTGTGAAGTCAAGTGGGCCTTGGGAAGCCTTACTATACACAAAGCTAGTGGAGGTGATGGAATTCCAGCTGAACTATTTCAAATCCTAAAAGGTGCTGCTGTTAAGGTGCTGCACTCAATATGCCAGCAAATTTTGAAAACACAACAGTGGCCAGAGGACTGGAAAGGGTGAGATTTCATTCCACTAACAAAGAAAGGTAATGCCAAAGAATGTCAAAACTATAGTACATTTGTGCTTATTTCACACTTTAGCAAGGTTATGCTTAAACCCCTTGAAGCTAGGCTTCAGCAGTATGTGAACCAAAAAATTCCAGATGTACAAGTTGGGTTTTGAAGGGGCAGAGGAGCCAGAAATCAAATTGACAACATTCAGTGGGTCATGGAGAAAGCAAGGGAGTTCCAGAAAAATATCTATGTCCACTTTATTGACTTTCAAATGCCTTTGACTGTGTGGATCACAAGAAAATGCGGAAAATTCTTAAAAATATGGGAATACTGCCTTACTTGTCTCCTGAGAAATCTATAGGTAGGTCAAGAAGCACTGGGCATGGAACAACTGACTGCTTCCAAACTGGGAAAGGAGTACCACAAGGCTGTATATTGTCACCCTGCTTATTTAACTTCTATGCAGAGTATATCATGCAAAATGCCAGACTGGATGAATCACAAGCTGGAATCAAGATTACCAGCAGAAATATCAATAACCTCAGATATACAAATTATACCACTCTAATAGCAGAAATAGAAGAGGAACTAAATGTCTCTTGCTGAGGGTAAAAGAGGAGACTGAAAATGCTGGCTTAAAACTCAACATTTGAATCAGTTCTAATGAGGTGGATGAAACTGGAGCCGATTATACAGAGTGAAGTAAGCCAGAAGGAAAAACACTAATACAGTATACTAACACATATATATGGAATTTAGGAAGATGGTAATGATAACCCTAAATGCGAGACAGCAAAAGAGACACAGATGATAGAACGGACTTTTGGACTCTGAGGGAGACGGAGAGGGTGGGATGATTTGGGAGAATGGTATTGAAACATGCATAATATCATATGTGAAACGAATCACCAGTCTATGTTCGATACAGGATATAGGATGCTTTGTGCTGGTGCACGGGGACAATCCAGAGAGATGATATGGGGTGGGAGATGGGAGGGGGGTTCAGGATTGGGAACTCAGGTACACCCATGGTGGATTCATGTCAATGTATGGCAAAACCAATACAGTATTGTAAAGTAAAATAAAGTAAAAAAAAAAAAAGAAACATTAAAAAAAAACACAAAAAACTAGGATCATGGCATCTGATCCCATCACTTTACGGCAAAAAGGAGGAAAGGAGTGGAAACTGTGATGTATTTTATAAAGTGATGCCAAACCTAGACAGCATATTAAAAAGCAGACTTTACCAACAAAGGTCTGTCTAGTCAAAGCAATGATTTTTCTAACAGTCATGTACAGATGTGAGAGTTGGACCATAAAGAAGGCTGAATGCCAAAGAATCAATGCTTTTGAATTGTGGTGCTGGAGGAGACTCGAGAGTCCCTTGAACTGTATGGAGATCAAACCAGTCAATCCTAAAGGAAATAAACCCTGAATATTCATTGGAAGGACTGATGCTGAAGCTGAAGCTCCAATACTTTGGCTACCTGATACGAAGAGCCAACTCATTAGAAAAAAATCCTGATGCTGGGAAAGATTGAGATCAGGAGGAGAAGGGAGCAGCAGAGGATGAGATGGTTGGAAGGCCTCATTGGCTTAACAGACATGAGTTTGAGGAAACTCCAGCAGATAGTGAAGGACAGGAAGGCCTCGAGCACAGCAGTCCATGAGGTTACAAAGAGTTGAACATGACTTAGTGATTAAACAACTAAAATAATATATGTTTATGTGGTACAACTTTGAATGTCAGTTTAAATCCCCTATTTCAGAATGTCAGAAACATCCTTACTAGTGTCTATGGGATGAGAACTACAATAAAACTGTACCATTTTTAAGACCAACTTATACCAGGCGGCATAATGCATTAGATGGTTTATTTAGTTGTTGGTTTAGGGCAAAGAGTTGAGATAATTACCTACAAAGGGTTAATTTTGATAGATAAGTGAAGAAATAGATCAGAGTGTGTGATCTAGGGAGACTCTATCAGACGTACCTTGCATGTCATTATCTATAGGACATAGAATGATATGGAGAGGAAAGAAAGTGAAGCTCCGTGAGTATCATCTTTCTTCATCTTTAAAATGAAAATGTTGAATGAATGATTCTAAAATAATTTCTATCTAAGTAGCCTCAAACTTTGTGAGGCTATGACAAAGTCAATGATAAACTACCATTTACTTCACACATGGAATATTTCCATCTCACTTTAACACTGAATTTGGTGCTCTTTAACTCACGTGAAAATTGTACTGGAGCTCAGAGCTTTAAATTCTTTTTTTTTTTTTTAAATATATCCTTGCATCGTCAAAACCTAGAAAAAAATAAGAATTTTTTATTTAATAGAAATGTAAAATATGAAGTATAAAAGCTAATGTTATACAATCCAATCCAAGTGGAAGAATGATTTTCTTCCTGCATTGGTAAAGCAATCTATGTTGTAAGTTTCCCATTTGCCCCAATATCTGATATGCCACAAACTTTTGGATAGAGTTTGCACATTTTCCTGTATACGGGCTTGCTTTGCTTTAAATCATCATGCTAAAGAGATCACAAAGGGTGGGGCCTCTTTTGAAATGGGAGATCTACAAAATGTCATCAAGGATTCCCTTCTTCAAGAAGTTTGATTCAGCAGTTAAAGCACTAATTGGTCCTTAAAGAGATTATTACCTTCAGGGCTGCAGGTGATTGTACTGTTTCATTCTCAAATATAATAGGAATGTCACAACATTTGAAATTACCTGCCAACTCTCAGATAATTCCATAGACTCTGAAGCTGACATCTAAAGCAATCTGGACACAAACAGCTCATATTTTATGGAAACAGTGCTCCAAAGCTTATCATTGTTTATTTTTAATAACTAACAGAGATTAAAAAGTTTTACTTACCTCCCAGGCCCTTTATGGAAATAGATTAACTGTAGAAAGACACATTTATTTCAGAAGAAGTTAATTAAATTTGGGTCTGTGAAATTATTTTAATAATCTAGATATCACCATCTTCCAGAATTTTCAAAGTTCACAAATTTTATTAATAAGTGTAACCTTCCTTGGATAAAGTATTGATATTTACTCTCATTTCATAGGACTGGAAGAGTCTATGAAACTTTATAAAAGTATCATGCTTCTATGAGCATGCCTCAAAGAATACATATTTTATGATTATGGTGAAAGTTATTTTTTTGCATGAAGCCTAGTGTCAGCTCTGTACCTTTCTAAGCTGCAATAAAGTCATCACAGGGGAATATTTATTATCAGCTCTATTGGTCTCATTTCCTCTTAAGGAATCATTAGGCAATGGAAAAGCTACTAAGATATGCATTTCACCTTTTTAAAATTATGTATGCATATAAATGATGTATATTACTGATCTTAACAAGAATCACTGTATTAAGGCATATTCAAATAGTCTTGTAATAATGACTGAATATATAGTAAAGAAGCCAAATATTAGAGCTGAAAATAAAGCTATAAAAATATTTGTTCACCTCTCATTTTAGGAACAAAGATGTTGAGACCATCATATTACATTTTTCTCTTTGAAAAGAGGGGCATTAAACCTTCTGAGAAACTGTTTTGCATGGTGGTGAAATAAAATGTTGTTTTCATTAAAATATAAATGCATCAGCAGTTCCTTTTTTTTCCTTTATTTAAATCTGTGGAGAAAATCTTCAGGGCTTCTAAACACTAAAGGGAAAGTTTTAGCTTAGAACAGTGTTCAGTCTAGTGTCAAACTTGAATGGAATTCAACTTCACTTACTAAGGAATTTCCTCATATTGACTATCCTAAAGAATAAATTTTACTTTGCTGGATTCAACTGTCTTAAAATTTCCTAATTCAAGCAGCTATGTTACTTGATTAAAAAAATATTAAAATTTAAAGCTCTTGTCTTCAAAGACTGAAGACAAGGGTGTTTGCTTTAAAATTTTCTAAAGCAGAATGGATAAAGTTCAAGTAAATAGGTCACATATACACTAAAAGCACATTGAAAGTGAAAGTATTAGTCACTCAGTCGTGTCTGACTCTTTGTGACCCCATTGGCAGTAGCTTCCCAGGCTCCTCTGTACTGTGGAATTCTCCAGGCAAGAATACTGGAGTGAGTAGCCATTCCTTTATCAGGGGCTCTTCCCAAACCAGAGATTGCACCTGTGTCTCCTGCATTGCAGGTGGATTCTTTACCATCTGGGCCATCAAGGAAGCCCGAAAATTCATTATACACCCTTAAAAATATCCTTAATCATATAAAACTGAAGTGTCACCCAATTTGAAAAGGTTCACATATTCCCATTTATGATCCACTGAATTCATGAACCCAAGCTTATTTTTTAAATTTTATTTATTTATTTGTTTATTTAAATATAAGAATCACCAGTCCAGGTTCGATGCATAATGCTGGATGTGTGGGGCTGGTGCACCATGAACCCAAGCTTATTAATCTCCCATTATGTTATTTATTTCCTTCTACAATTAAAACAGAAATTTAATGCTATTCTAAATGGAATGTACTGTCTTGAATAGTGTTTTTTCCACTCTTGCAGACTGATTGATCTGATTAACAAATAATAAAAGGGATACAAACAAACTGAATGAGGTCAATGAGACATGATATCAAAACAAAAATATTCAAACAGGAGTGTAAGTTTAGCAAAAGTATAGACCAGTGGAACACAATGGGGAACCTAGAAACTAACCAACATATGAAAATGTTATTTATAATGTGTGTCAGGCTCCCAATTTAACTTTCCCCCTCCAAATAAATACTGATTAAAACCATCTTCATTGAGTACATGTGCATGTACTTTCCCTAATCATATGTCATACTACTTGGTGTCTATCAGCTTTCTGCATGTGTATGGGTCTGTTTCTTGTCTCTTCTTTCTGTTTTGTTGGTCAGTTCTGTTTTTTTACCTCTACATACAAACCTTCAAGTTGGAAACTTTGAAAGTTGCAAACATATGTTCGCATGTCCAGTCACTTAAGTTAGTTCAGATATCTGGTGTACCTTTTCAGGCATGAGAATTCTCTACAAGTGGGTGTGCTTTACAGTATAGGAATGTATAGAGTACAATAGTACAATAATTTTATTTCAAGCCCAGGATGTCCAGAAGCAAGCATTAAAAAAGTACTGATGTAGCTGGTACTGCTAGGAAGCACCAACTGACAATGATGGAAAAAAGTGAAAATAAATAGGAGAGTGGAGCGAGGTAAAAAGATGGTAGTCATAGCTTGTTCTTATAATACTGAGCTCCTTGCCGTGCAACAGGAGGTGCTGACTAATGAAGACCTGATGGAATTGCAGGCACAGAGAAAGGATGAAGAGAGACAAGAGGAAGAAGTAAGTGAAAAACCGAAGAGATTCATGATGCAGGAAATGCCTAGGGGATTTGCTTTATTTGAGGAGGCACTGTAAGTGTTTGAGGCCCAGGACCTGGGTGCAGAACAGTACGCAAAGATTGCAGCAGCCATCCAGAATGCATCCCAGTGCTACCCTGTCATCTGTTATGAGAGGAGACCTAGATCATTTTGTTCAAGAGGGCAGACAGAATTGAATCCAACAAGGAACCAGAACCTGTGAAATCAACATGAGGCATGAGTAAAACTGCAGCTTTCCTTCTGTCTCTTATTGCTGACAATCCTTCAGCTCTACCATCTCCCACTTCCTCTCCCTCCTCCAGTCAATAATTCTTGCCTGTTTACTCATTGCCAGCCCTTGTATGCCAGCTGTTGTACTTTACTACTAGACTTTTCAAGCTTCTATACTGTGAGATCAAAAACATTTCTTTTTTGTGTTTATTTTTTCTATATGCATTATTTATATGAAACCGATTACAGTACAGTACTATATATCTGATTGTGTTAGTTGGGTACCTAGGCTAAACTTGTTGAACTTATAAATGAATTGAACTTACAAACACACTCTCTGAACAGAACTCATTCTTACTTAGGGGACTAACTATAACACGTTATGCTACTTGAGGCAAGCTGAAATGTTGCTGGTCTTTTTCAGGCTATCCTAGTTGTATAATTTTCTTGTAAAATGCGTACATCTTGTTAAGTGTCACAAAAATCCCTGCTTGGATATTTATCAGAGGTGTTTTATTGGTCACGAATGGTGTTCTTTGATCAGTTGGGGAAAATGATGCTGTATAATATTAAGCCTTCTAAGCATGAGATATTTCTTCAGTTTCTGAAGTATTCTTTGATGCCTTTCAGTACATTATTTTATTATTCATTATAAAAAAAATTTTGTGCATTACTTGCTAAATTTATTCCCAAGTGAAATACAGGTTTATTGCTATTGTAAATTATATCATATAATCTGTTCTTCAAATATTTGTTGCTGATATTCAGAAATAAAATTGGCTTTTTAAATCATATCCAGTGAGCCTTCAAATCTTCTCAATTATTTATAATGAATTGTCTGCATATCTCTTTGTGTTTCCTTGTAGAAAATCATTGATGACAAATAATGACAGTTTTATTTTCCTATTTTTGTTTCCAGTGTATTTATCTAATTTTATTTTCTTACTGGACTGTATAAAGCCTCCGGTGCAAAACTAAATACTAGAGGAAATAGAAGGTATAGTTCTCAGTTTTAGAAGAAATGCTTCTAATGTGTGCTCATTTAAATTGTTGCTAATCAATATTTTAAGTTGAATGTGTAACACTTTTCAAATTATAAAAGTTTTCTTTTGGAATTCCCTTACAGCTCAGTGGTTAGGGCTTCATGTTTTCACTGCAGGAGGCTCAGGCAGTTTCTATCCCTGGCCAGGGAACTAAGATCCTGCCTGCCCCATGATGCAAGTTTTCTCTTTCACTATTTTCTTTTATTTCAATCAACAGTTAACATATTGTATTCAATGAGCAAGGAGCAGTTTCAGTATATTGAGATGATATATCAATAAACAGAATAGGCCAAATGCCTTGTCCACCTGAAACTTACATTTCAGAAGACCTAGTTCACAGTCTCTTTGTTGATTTGTTTTGCTTTTCCTAATTATGAATACATATCAAATTTTATAAGAACCTTTTTCTCTGTCTTCTGCGATAATCACATTTATTTCCTTCAATCTCTTAATGGAGTTAACATTTAAAAGTAAAATATCTAAAAATTCTTGCATAGCTAAGAAAATCATAGTTCAGTAAGTGTTGGCTTTTTAAAAATACATCGCAAATTTGACTTGCTGATACAACGAAATCAAGAAAATAACCTCAGTAGATCTGGGAGAGAGTCACACAATGATTCTCCTGCATCATTTCAATGCATGTCCATATTCACAGATACTGTATGATAGTTCCTTTATGATCAGGAACAAATGTGTTTGTGGTGTGTCTGCACATGCGTGCGTGCAGGACTTCTAGGTCAATGTTGCAGATTTCAGAATCATTCTGATTCATTAAAGCAAATATTAGTGGCCCAATCAAGAGTTACCGACCTGGGAAATGTTAAACAGAAGGACATATCTCTATACCCCTGGTCCTCAAAATAAGATTTCACATCACTTCTCTAGCAGACCATTCCCTTCTCTTCATTTTCTTCCTTTTCTTTGCTAAACTACATTTTTAACCTACTTTTATTCCAGACTAAAAGAGCTCACTGTATGAGCTTTTCATTGGAGATTTTCCTGAATTTGTTTAGGTCTGCATTTATATTCATGTACAAGTAAGCCTATAAGTACCATTTCTCACATTATTTTTCTAGTATTGATAATCAAGGTTATATTAGCCCCACAGAATGAGATGCAGAGTATTCAGTCTTTTTCAGAAAAACATTGTTGATATGAGCATAGAATATTTAGGAGATATATGCTTTAAAGCCTGGCCTTTCTTTGTAAAAAAGATGTTAAAATATGACTTGAAAAACTTTAATAAATATAACAATATTATTAGGCTCTCAAATTTATCCGAAGACAGACTGGATGTTATCTAACAAGTTAGATTTTGTTATAACTATCTTATCAAATATATCACCTTAAACTTTGATAGTTTTTTATTAGCCTTATAATGCCTGGTACACCGTAGTTCAGTTAGTTTAGTTGTTCAGTTCAGTCACACAGTCGTGTCTAACTCTTTGCAACCCCATGAACCACAGCATGCCAGGCCTCCCTGTCCATCACCAACTCCCAGAATCCACCCAAACTCATGTCCATTGAGTTAGTGATGCCATCCAGCCATCTCATCCTCTGCTGTCCCCTCTCCTCCTGCCCTCAATCTTTCCCAGCATCGTGGTCTTTTCAAATGAGTCAGCTCTTCGCATCAGGTGGCCAAAGTACTGGAGTTTCAGCTTCAACATCAGTCCTTCCAATGAACACCCAGGACTGATCTCCTTTAGGATGGACTGGTTGGATCTCCTTCAGTCCAAGGGACTCTCAAGAGTCTTCTCCACCACAGTTCAAAAGAATCAATTCTTTGATGCTCAGCTTTCTTTATAGTCCTACTCTCACATGCATACATGACCACTGGAAAAACCATGGCCTTGATTAGATGGACCTTTGTTGGCAAAGTAATGTCTCTGCTTTTGAATACACTGTCTAGGTTGATCATAACTTTCCTTCCAGGAAGTAAGCATCTTTTAATTTCATGGCTGCAGTCACCATCTGCAGTGATTTTGGAGCCCAGAAAAATAAAGTCAGCCACTGTTTCCAATGTTTCCCCATCTATTTGCCATGAGATGATGGGACCGGATGCCATGATCTTAGTTTTCTGAACGTTGAGCTTTAAGCCAACTTTTTCACTCTCCTCTTTCACTTTCATCAAGAAGCTCTTTAGTTCTTCTTCACTTTCTGCTGTAAGGGTGGTGTCATCTGCATAACTGAGGTTATTGATATTTCTCCTGACAGTCTTTTAGTCACTCCTATGTCCAACTATTTGTGACCCCATGAACTGCAGCATGCCAGTCTTCCTTGTCATCACCAACTCCCAGAGCTTACTCAACTTCATGTCCATGGAGTCAGTGATGCCATCCAATCATCTCATCCTCTATCATCCCCTTCTCCTCCCACCATCAATCTTTCCCAACATCAGGGTCTTTTCAAATGAGTCAGCCCTTCGCATCAGGTGGCCGAAGTATTGGAGTTTCAGCTTCAATATCAGTCCTTCCAATGAATATTCAGGAATGATTTCCTTTAGGAAGGACTGATTGGATCTCCCTGCAGTCCAAGGGATACTCAAGAATCTTCTCCAACACCACAATTCAAAAGCATCAAATCTTCAGGGTTTAGCTTTCTTTATAGTCCAAATCTCACATCTATATATGACTAGTGGAAAAACCATAGCTTTGACTAGATGGACATTTGTTTGCAAGGTAATGTTCTGCTTTTTAATATGCTGTCTGTGTTGGTTATAGCGTTTCTTCCAAGGAGCAAGTGTCTTTTAATTTCATGGCTGCAGTCACCATCTGCAGTGGTTTTGAAGTCCATGAACATAAGTTCTGTGACGGTTTCCTTTGTTTCTCCATCTATTTGACATGAAGTGATGGGACTGGATGCCCTAATCTTAGTTTTCTGAACGTTGTTTAAAACCAACTTTTTCACTCTCTTCTTTCACTTTCATCAAGAGGCTCTTTCGTTCTTCTTCACTTTCTGCCATAAGGATGGTGTCATCTGCCTATCTGAGGTTATTGATATTTCTCCTGATAATCTTGATTCCAGCTTATGCTTCATCCAGCCCAGCATTTCTCATGATGTACTCTGCATATAAGTTAAATAAGCAGGGTGACAATATACAGCCTTGATGTACTCCTTTTCCTATTTGGAACCAGTCTGTTGTTCCATGTCCAGTTCTAACTGTTGCTTCTTCACCTGTGGACAGATTTCTCTGCCTCTCAGGAGGCAGGTAAGGTGGTCTGGTATTCCTACCTCTTTAAGAATTTTTCACAGTTTTTTTGTGATCCACACAGTCAAAGGCTCTGGTGTAGTCAATAAAGCAGAAGTAGATGTTTTTCTGGAATTCTCTTGCTTTTCTGATGATCCAACAGATGTTGGCAGTTTGATCTTTGACTCCTCTGACTTTTATAAATCCAGCTTGAACATCTGGAAGTTCACTGTTCATAAACTGTTGAAGCCTGGCTTGGAGAATTTTTAGTATTATTTTACTAGTGTGTGAGATGAGTACAATTGTGTAGTAGTTTGAATATTTTTGTCATTGCCTTTCTTTGAGATCGGAATGAAAACTTACCTTTTCCTCTCCTGTGGCCACTGCTGTGTTTTCCTAATTTGCTGGCATATTGAGTGTAGCACTTTCACAGCATCATCTTTTAGGATTTGAAATAGCTCAACTGAATTCAGCCGTCTCCACTAGGTTTGTTCTTAGTGATGCTTACTAAGGCTCACTTGACTTTACATTCCAGGATGTCTGGCTCTAGGTGAGTGATCACACCATTGTGATTCTGGGTCCTGAAGATCTTTTTTTGTATAGTTCTTTTGTGTATTCTTGCTACCTTTTCTTAATATCTTCTGCTTCTGTTAGGTCCATACCATTTCTGTCCTTTATCGAGCCCATCTTTGCATGAAATATTCCCTTGGTATCTCTAACTTTCTTGAAGAGATCTCTAGACTTTCCCATTCTATTGTTTTCCTCTATTTCTTTGCACTGATCACTGAGGGAAGCTTACTTATCTCTCTTTGGTGTTCTTTGGAACTCTGCATTCAAATGGACAAATATTTCCTTTTCTTCTTTGCCTTTTGATTCTATTATTTTCTCAACTATTTGTAGGCCTCCTCAGACAGCCATTTTGCCTTTTTGCATTTCTTTTCCTTGGGGATGGTCTTGATCGCTACCTCTTGTACATTGTCACAAACCTATGTCTATAGTTCTTGGGACCTCTATCAGATCTAATCCCTTGAATCTATTTGTCACTTCCACTGTATAATCTTAAGGGATTTGATTTAGTGGTCTTCCCTACTTTCTTCAATTTAAGACTGAATTTGGCAATAAGGAATTCATGATCTGAGCCACAGTCAGCTCACGGTCTTGTGTTTTCTGACTGTGTTGACCATTTTGGCTACAAAGAATATAATCAATTTGATTTTGGTACTGACCATATGATGATGTCCATGTGTAGAGTTTTCTCTTGTGTTGTCTGAAGAGGGTGTTTGCTATGACCTGTGTGTTCTCTTGGCACATCTCTGTTAGCCTTTGACTTGCTTTGTTTTGTACTCTAAGGCTAAATTTACCTGTTACTCCAAGTATCCCTTGACTTCCTACTTTTGCATTCCAGTCCCCTATAATGAAAAGGACATCTTTTTTTTGATGTGAGTTTTAGAAGTTCTTGCAGGTCTTCATAGAACCACTCAATTTTAGCTTCTTCAGCATTGTGGGCTGGAGCATAGACCTGGATTACTGTGACATTGGATGTTTGCCTGGGAAACAAATAGAGATCATTCTGTTGTTTTAGAGACTGCATCCAAGCACTGCATTTTGGACTCTTGTTTACTATAAGTATGGCAGGCCACTGCTGACCCAGACCGTCACAGGAGACACTCAAACACAGTTCTGGCTCAGTCTCTGGATCCTGGTATGCACAAGGCTTGTTTGAGCCCTCTGAGTGTCTCTGGCGGGTAAGGGGTTTCATTCTAAACGTGATTTCGCCCCTCCTACCATCTTGCTGGGGCTTTTCCTTTGCCCTCGGACATGGAGTGTCTTTTTTTGGTGGGATCCAACATTCTCTAGTCAACGCTTTTTCAGCAGCAAGTTGTAGTTTTGGAGATCTCTCAGGAGAAGATGAGCGCATGTGCTTCTGCTCTGCCATTTTCCAGGTCAGGCCACACTATAGTTAAGATGTCCTTTTTATGTATGTTACTGACTTGTGAATTCTTTTCTCTTTTTCCTGGTTAGTATTTTAGAGGTTTGTCCACTCTTTTCAGTCTTGCCACCCAAAATCAACTTTTGTCTTGATTACTTATTTCTGCGCTACTTAAACTTCATATTTTATTGGTTTCTTATTTTATTCTCCATTAGTTTTCTCTACAACTTTTGTATTTATTGTATTTATTTTATGCTACCACCACTATCCATTCTGTTCCACCGTACGCAGACTTGAAATTAATCTTTGACTCCTCCTCATGACCTACCCATATGCATACTTTACCTTATAAATGTCTCTCCAATCTGTGCTCTGCTCTCTTGTATTCCAAAAGGGCCTTTATAAATACCAGTTCTTCACATTGACTTCTCCTTTCCCCCTTCACTCCATTAGCTTCTCTTCAACCAGTAAAGATTGCCAAATAAAAGAAATAAATTAAGAAAAAAAACAATTGCCCTGGAATCTAAACCATTTCTTCAAGTATTTATCATACTTGTGATTTCTCATTATTTTGTGAATTATTTGATCAATACTCTCACTAGACTTAAATCTGCAGGGGAATGGAAACCAGTCTGTCTTATTCACCATTTATAATACTAGAATTTGGTAATCAATCATTTTATTTTAAATGAATAAATAAATCAAAACATAGGCAAATGAATTTGACTACTGGATAAAAATATAGAGACTCAAACTGGCTCTATAAAATATATTTTAATTCAAATAAATTAAAAAAAATGCTGTATTCAGGAAGTAGTTTATCAGTCAGTTGGCAGAAATATTGACAGAGAATATTCCAGCACCAAATGATGATTACATGGGTTTGTCTCATGATTACTTTAATTTGAATATATTAGGATAAGCATTAAGCAAAATAATAATAATAATAATAAGCAACTAAAAATGGAATAGAAACATTTGCAGATTTAGGAGTGTTTTAATTTATTCCACTCAGCATATTTGATATGGTGTGTATTTTTCATTTATTGAGAAAGTAATTGCACCCACTGTATATATATTATATATATGCTGATTGAAGTGTGTAATCCCTTTGTGCAGTCTATTAATTTAAAAAGTTATTTCATTTTCTTTCTGGTTCTAATCATTGGCAGACAATAGAGGATAAACTGTTGGTGTGGCTGGTATGGTTTTGCTGTGCATTCTCAAAAAAAGTTACCATTAGAAACATCAAAAGTGATACATCTATAGAAGTAGACACACTCTACTGATGAAAACAGTAGAGGATATTTTGTTTTACTATTATTAATATAAGACTCATTCTTAAATCATTTTTAAGGTAATTGAGAAATGAAATCAAAGTAAGAGTTATAGTAGAGTGTATAATGAACAATGGGAGTAATGGATAATGTTTAGAAAATCTCAGGAAGATTGTTTTGATTTCCTGACTTTTGCCACAGCCTTTGGGAAATCTCTAAAACTCTCACAGGATCATGATGCAAGTGAAATAAACTCCTATACTTTAAAATGTTGTGAATGAAATTGTTAGGTTACTTCTCTTAAAAAAAAATCAATAAATCCTTTTAATAATGTGGGTCTAGCTATTACCACACTAGTATTTGAAAAAAGAATGTTACCTAAGGGAATTTTTTATTTTTTCCTTTTCTTGTTTTTATTCTAAACACTTCTGAAATAACATATACTGGCTCTTCAAAGATCATAAAGCATTCCCTCCATGTCTCATGACTGTTTCTAGAACTAGGGAAATTAAAACAGGCCAACACAGTAGTACAATTTATTTATGAAAAAAAAGTGAAGATTGTATTTCATATAATCAGATTACATGCAACTTATAAACCAGTTGGCTTACTGAATAACCCATGACCTCTCTTTTTTAACAGCAGAGAATGTGACTTTATTTTGTGAACATAATTCAAGTTTTCTTTCTTAAGTAGAAATTGCTTACTCTTTCAACATAGAAATTATCGTTGTATATCAGGTCCTAAGTCATGGATGAATAATGGTATCTCTATAATTCCATTTAATGAAACCATTTACTTTCTTTAAGTCCATGCCGTAGTTGATAATTCCATAAAACTAATTCCATGGGCTACTGCCCTCATTGAAAATATGATCTAGAGAGAGTGAGACTTATAAACAATTAGAAAAGGTTCTGTTTTGAAGAATGGGTAAGGGCTCTCAATAAAAGGTGAATGTTGTGAAGACAGAATTGGAAGCTATATTGTGGAAAAGTTTCATAAGTGATTGATTCAAGGAGAAATTTAAGATGAGGAAGTGTAAAGATATTCTAGGTTTTTTTTTTTTTCACTTTACATATAAATTAGATTTTTTCTTTTTTTTTATTACTACATCAACATCTCTAGGATAATTAAAGTTAGACACTAACATATATTTTTTAATGGTTTCAATATTTTACTATTTTGTTAGACCATAAGCTCAATGAGAAAATAGATCAGGAAATTATAGTTCCTGCTATAACCTTGATTCTCACACATTTTTGACAAACAAATATTGAAAAAAGAAAGAAGCTCAAGTATCTAATATTTAACAGAAGATTACTGATTAAAAGCTCTGACCAACATAAGTATATAATTGTGGTTTATAATTTTTGGTTCATTTATTCCCATGTGTTGTATTATTTGCTACATAGCATGTGGATCAATAAATTATCAATAATAGGAATATTTAGATGCCTTTTATGAAGGAAACTAACAACAACAACAACAACAAAAAAAACTCATGACTGCAGTCTTGATTACCATTTTTTCAAGAAATTACCTCTTCTGATGCAATGATGATAAAAAGCAAATTCCATCATACTAAGTCTAATAATAGTAATTTACCTTTTGGAGTATTTGCTATGGTTGTGGCATGAGTTCATTTCAGTTCAGTTCAGTCACTCAGTCGTGTCCGACTCTTTGCAACTCCATGAACTGCAGCATGCCAGGCCTCCCTGTCCATCACCTACCCCTGGAGTCCACCAAAACCCATGTCCATTGAGTTAGTGATGCCATCCAACCATCTCATCCTCTGTCATCCCCTTCTCCCCCTGCTCTCAATCTTTCCCAACATCAGAGTTTTTTCCAATGAGTCAGCTCTTCTCATCAGGTGGCCAAAGTATTGGAGTTTCAGCTTCAACATGAGTCCTTCCAATGAACACCCAGCACCAATCACCTTTAGGATGGACTGGTTGGATCTCCTTGCAGTCCAAGGGTCTCTCAAGAGTCTTCTCCAACACCACAGTTCAAAAGCATCAATTCATTGCCACTCAGCTTTCTTTATAGTCCAACTCTCACATCTATACTTGATCACTGGCATCGTTCTAAGAATTTTACATCACTCAGTTGAATACTCACACAACTATAATAACTTGGTAATATGATTCTTGTCTTACAGATGAGAAAACTGAAATATAGATGACTTAATTAAATTATCCATAGTCACCAGCTATTCAGTGATTGAACTAAGATTTGAACCCACAATAATGGATTCCAAAGTCTGTACTTTGCATTATTATATCATATAAATTTGTAATTAAAGTAATGGTAACTATAATGATGATCATGATGGCAATAGTTATAAGTAAATAACACTTATTAGTCATTTACTTTCTGCAAGCTATAATGAAAAATGCTTTTTTTGCATATTTTGTCAATGAAAACACAAAAATCTTAAAATAGTGTTAATCTTATTATCCTCACTTTACTAACGAAGAAGCTAAAGTGTAGTGTGCTCACATTTACATGTATAGTAATGCCAAAAATCAAAAGGTTAATTTCATTTGAGTTAATGCTAACATAATTTTTAGCTAGTAAAATATGCTCCTCAGAAATTGAAAGAACTCCTAAAACTGCACAAAAATATTGCACCTTATCTTCAAGTCAAGTGCTACCTTAATACCAAATAAATCTACCTTGATAAAGGTATAGCTTGATATCAATGGCAAAATCATATCCTTTTTAAAAAGGAATGCAGGCTACATGTTATGAGAACAAGTATTCTACTTTCCAGTTCTTTCCAATGTCTTATACTTTAACACTCACATACTTGCATGCACACATAAACCTGGTGAGTGCCTCTCTAAATAATTATCATGTATGTGAAACATAATTTAATTTTCTATTCATTTCCTCTGAAAACAATTCATTTACTTATATTTATATATTTTAATTTGTTTTGATGGAGTAAGAAAAGCTTAATGAAAATGTAGATTTAAAAAATAAAAGGACAGGACATAAAACCAAAGAAGCAAATTGTAAAAGATATTAAAAGTTTTCTCATTTTAACATCTCTGATATTTCAGTCACTCTACATCTCCATCAGTTTTTTTGCAAGTCACTCTATTCTATTTTCAGAAGGCTGTAATTGTTACAAATATCTTCCATATTAATAATTTCAATCTTGATTTCTTAGTTTGTACATTTTATATAATTCTTCCCTTTGGGATAATATAAAGCAAGATTATTCCTTCTTCCATAACTATCATCTTGTTAGGTAGTTAGAATAGGAAACAGGAGTCCAGAACGGTGGTGGCTAAAAGACAAGGAAGGGAAAAGCCCTCAAAAATAGAACAAAGGAAGCTCTGAAGACTGGAGTGAGGACCTCAGGTAGAAAAAATATCACTCCTAGCTAGCCCAATTTACACAGGGCAGGCCCAGGGGAGGAAAAAACATAAAATGAGGAGCCAAAGGGCTAGGGGTCTCTCTCTCCCCCCACAACCCCCAACCCCCGCACACTGGCACTCTTCCCCACTCTCTTCTCTTCACATCTTTGGGTCAGCATACCCTCATGCCTCAAGTGAGGATGGATTTTCATGCTATTTTCTAAATAAAATAGAGCTGTAAAATGGAGCTGTAACACTGATCTAAGAGCTGTAACATGGTCTGTTCGAGACCTGAGAGCTGTAAGATGGTTTGTCCAAGAACTATGACACGCTGAAATCTCTAAGGTCCGTTGCTGCAAATTTTTGTTGAGATGAGACAGAACCAAGGAGAATACACTCACCTGACAATCTTAAAACTATTTTTTCCTCTTGAAAGAATCACTCCCAGTTTTTTAACTATGAATTTGAGCCCTCAGTTTTACTCTCCTTTCTATCTGGAGATTCTGTGACTTTACTTTTATGGTCCCAGAATTTAAATTCTACACTGCAATCATACCTTTAATTGCGAATATATTTGAACAGATGAATAATATAACTGACCAACAAGAAATAACAAATAGGAAAGAGCAGATGATAGAGCTCTGAATTGTGCCATAAAACTAGTGTCCAGAGTGTCATTGTAGAATGTGTAATGTCTGCTATTCACTATAGTTCCTCCATTATGTGAGTCACTTTTTCTTTAATCCAGGATGACTGACTTGACCAAACTGAGAAGGCAACATCGTGTGAGCTGGAAATCTGAGTCTCAGTTTCATTCCTGAAGTCCTGTCTAGAGCTCAGCTGAGCTGAAAAGAACTGAACACAGCTGCCACGTGTGGGACTAACCGATTAAGACAAGTCAGAATGAGAGAGCAGTCAAATCTTTAATTGCTTCCTGAAATAATGTAAAGAAGAGGCTAAACTCAAAAAGGCTTGGACTTTTCCTTTTTCCTTGAAGTCTGAGAGCCAGATGGATCAACACAGATCTAAAGGGTAACCTCACTGGGGAGCCCTAACCAAAAGTTTCTCATAGTTTTACAGACCTGGAGTTCAAGCGAGTGGTGGAGGTGGAAGGGATGCAGAGGAGACAGACAAAAGTGTTAAGTACTGAATCAAAGTGGAAACATGTCTTCGAAGTGTATTTTTCCTGTCTTGCTCTAAATAGAGGTCTTGCCAAAGATCTTGGTTTCTGCCTTTAGATAAAGAGGCCTCTGAATGGAGGCACCAGGGCTAGTAACGCAGATAAATTCAAGAGCATGGTGAGGCCTGTGCCCTTGACTGAAACTCACTTCAAAAGCTACAAAGCACTGGTTGTAACCCAAGCCTGGAGCTTGAAGGACACCTTTTCCCTCAGGCTCATCAGGCAATGTCTTTATAATTTCCTCTGATGGGGACTAAAAAAATACACATGCAGGGGTATGTAAACAAGATTAAGATAGCCCACAAAAAGGAAGAGAAACTGACTATGGTGAACATAAATGAACCATCCTCCAGCCAAACTGGCTGCAGGCTAAACTGATGCTTGAGTGAGTGCAACTGAACTCAGCTGAGCTTTACACAGGTTAGCACCTTCCACCCAAGCCAACTTCAATTTATCAACCGAGGAAAGGATAAATTACATAAAGTTTTTGGTTCAGTGTGGTTTGCTTTGTTACACACATGTGAAAGTAAAGTGACACAGACAATCAAAAATCTTAAAATATAATCCACTAATTTATTTACAACCACCTAATCATACTGTTATCCAGGGTATATTTTCTTGGTTTTATATTTCCAAAGCTAATTTAAAATCAGTGTTCCCTGGCTTTCATATATTTGTCTCTTAAATTTCTATGGTTTTTACTAACTTCAACATCACTTTAGACACCTTCTTAATTTTTTGTTGTTGTTGTTGTTTGCTTCTCATATTTAACTTCTGCAACTTTTCCCAGCATTCAACTCTTCTACCACATCTTCCCTCCATGTCTCAGGGAAAGAGATAAGTTAAACAGAAAAACATTATGCAATATATATTTCCAATGTTATAGCATATGAGTCCAAACTTGTAAGTAAATAAATATTTTATACATTTGCAGATCAGGGAATTTCAAAGATGAAAATGTAGGGAAAAATCAGTTCAGTTCCTCTCAAAAAAAAAAAATAATAATAAAGTTCTCTGTCTTAGAATAAGAAAGTGAAAGTGAAGTTGCTCAGTCATGTCCGACTCTTTGCGACCCCATGGACTGTAGCCTACCAGGATCCTCCGTCCATGGGATTTTCCAGACAAGAATACTGGAGTGGGTTGCCATTTCTTTCTCCAGGAGATCTTCCTGACACAGGGATTGGATCCAGGTTTCCGTCATTGTAGGCAGATGCTTTACTGTCTGAGCCACCAGGGAAGTACTGAGGCCCAAAAAGGAAAGGTAAATGGCAAGCATATAACTTAAACCTTGGCCTTGTGAACCTGATATATCAGCAGTCTTTCAAAACTTGTGATTCTGATGGTAGTGCATTTTATGGGACAGATTGTCAGGTGTCACACATGTTGTTGGGCATGAGAGATCCATGAAAGAAATGAGATGGAATTCAGTAAAAATGAAAACATCATGTGTGCATGCTAAGTTGCTTCAGTTGTGTCCGACTCTTTGCAACCCCATGGACTGTAGTCTGCCATGGACTACAGGATATGGACCAGCTATGGACTACAGGCTATGGACAGAGGACAGCCTCCTCTGTCCATGGGATTCTCCAGGAAAGAATACTGCAATGGGTTACCATGCCCTCCTCCAAGAGATCTTCTGGACCCAGGGATCAAATCTGCGTCTCTTACATCTCCTGCATTGGTAAAGGCAGGTTCTTTACCACTAGGGCCACCTGGGAAGTCCTATACAAGTAGTAATATGTACAGATTGTCTAGGCTTAATCCCTGTTTCAGTACTCATTTTCAGCAAAATCATAGGTCAATTCTTTATCTTCTTTCACTTTATTTTGATTTGTAAAGTGAAAGTGGTATTAGTACCAGAGGGTTAATATGATGATAAAATGTGATGATACATTCAGAGAGGTGATGCTAAAAGAAATGCTGTATCTGTACTTCGTGTTTCTATTCATGTTATCCTTACTGGCTGGAGGTTCTTGATGGCAGGGACTCCTCTGTTCAACTTGAAATCCCTAGGGTTCTGTCAGATGCTGCATCTGACAGATCTTTATGGAAGGAAGTAAAGAGAGGAAGAAAAAAGGAAAGAGTGATGAAAAGTAGCAAGGGAAGGGATAGAAGGAATTGAAGAACAAAGGGGAAAGAGAGGGAGAAAAGAACAGAAAAAAGAATTGTGATTCCAGAATGACTATGAGAAATATCAGCATGTTTATTCAAGTGCTTAATGCTTGAGTTAGTAAAGATTGTAAACCACTAATGAAATCATTGAAGATAAAGAGAAATAACTCCATATATTGGTATATTCCTGTAATCTTTGTTAAATAATTTGGGATTATCAATGGGAGAACGGAAGAGTAGACATCAACCCCCTAGCTCTTTGGTTTGGGACTAGAATATAAAGCAGTGTATATTGGATCAATTTGCAAGAGCAGTAGGTAGGTCAGCAGGAAATACACCTATCATTCCTCCCAATATTCTTACTTTACTTGCCCAATTTACATCCCACACCCAATCATTATACTTCCTTTTGCCTACACAACAATTCTCAGTTTTGACAGGGATCATTTTGCTAGTTTTTTAAGCCAATCAAACTTTGGTTTGGAGAGTCTATCTTTTTAATAATTTATGCTATTTTGCATTGTTTTCCTTATCTTTCTTTCAAAATAATTTCCTGTTATTTTACTACCTTCTTGCAATGGATGATTAGATAATTTTTTTTCTTCCTTTTAAAAAATATATATGTATTTGAAGGTAAATATCTTTTCTCTTCATGACCCTAATGCTTTTCCAAAATTATATTTTTATTATATTTCAGCTCAAAATACTTCTAATTTCAGCTATGACTAAGAATTCAGTATAATTATAAACTGTTTGACTCATGGGTTATTTAGCAATGTATTACTTAATTTCCAAGCATTTATAAATAATTTTCAAATTATATATTTATTATTGGGTTTTTTGGCTAAATATTCTAATGTCAGAGATCATAGCCTAATGGTTTCCATTTTCTTAAAAATTGTTTGAAACATGCTTTATGATTCAGCTTGAGTGAATATTTTAAATAATCTATATGCATTTGGAATAATATTTTTGCTTTTATTGGACACAATAATTCAATTCTTCTTGCCAATCTAATAAGAAATATATTATTGTAATTATCCTATTATTCACATTTTACAGGAGAGAAAATTGAGACAGAAAGATTAAATAATTTATCCAAATTCACATAGTTTGTAAATGGTGAAGCTCCCAGATATTAGGTCCAGAGTATGATCTCTTAAACCTAAGCTATGTTCTTTTATTTGTTATATATTATAATAATGAAGAACAGATATATGAAAACTTTTAAGTTAGGTTATATGAAGACTCAGTGGTGAAATGATATCTAATCAGGAGATATGAGAATTAGACTTTTCCCCTCTGTGTGACATCAAGGGGTATATTAGGAGTAAAAAGTGAGATTGCAAAGAAATAAAAAGAGGAACACTAAAATGAACCTCCAATATACAGAGTTATCCAGCAAAAATTGACTTCATTAAGAATCATAAGACTCTCCTAACCTGACACGTCCAAATGAACTGAAGAACCACTAAGCACAGTGAATACTTAGAGAGTAATTGAGCTTATACATCATATATATTTTAGCCACTATCAATATTCAATGAGTGTGAAAACTGGTACTATGAATTAGCTAATGTTTCATATTCTTACTGGTCTCTTACATTGCCCCTGAAATATTAGTTTTCCTAGAGAAATAACACTTGAGTTGGTAGCATTATGGTAGATCATCAAACATTGCCTTTTTGTCAGATGTTAAGTACAAGAAATATTGTGCTTATGTGTTCTGCCTTTTAGTCAATAATGAAAGCCATAAAAATGATTAACTCTTAGGAAAAATAGAGTCCCTGAAGAAAAATGAAAACAACATATATCTAAGAAAAGAGCAAGCTGAAGAGAAGCATTAAATATTAAAATATAAAACAGAAACTCATAAAAAGTACTAAAATAATGTCTTATTTTGTTTATCTACTCCATCCCTTGAGTCATAGGTAAATCAGATTTGTAACTAGATTTAGAAATAAGGGCTTGATGTCTAAAAGGCTTGGTAAATACCTGACAAGGGACATATTTGAGGTGAATTATCAGGTACCCCAGTAACTAATACCAAGAGAAGATTAAGAACTTACAGGAAAACCAAACTAACATGCTTTACAATAATGAGAAAACTGTCTGTAACAAGCAGCTCTTAACTCTATAAGGAACTCTATTAACTTCCCAGCCTTGTCTCAGAAGGGGTGAGGAGAAATTTCTTCCATGTGTTTGTGTCTTGGAGGGCAAGATGGTTGTGGTGACTGAGACTCAGAAGATTGTTAAAATTTGTTCAGACTTGAGATATCATTGGAGGTGCAGAGTTAATTCACATATCCTCTGCTATTCACCATGCTTACTCTGCAGACATCTGATCAATTACACCATCTCTGTTGATCAGGAGATATCTGGGATCATAGACACAATTGTCAGTATTGGAGTCAGCCATAGGATTCATTGTCTTACAGAGGAGTAGGTGATTGCCAGCTAGAAATGCCAAATTGTAGCCAAAAACATGGCAGGATATAAAAGCTCACATGGCCCTCTGACTATCTAGCTGTGTAAGCTTGTCTTAGTCATTTCACTAAGCCCAAATTAAAAACAAACAAACAATGGACTCATTTTTGGTAGCTGAAAATTCAAAGACCATGTGTCAGATTGAGTTAGAGTTATCCTGTACTAAAACTGGGTTTCTGTAACTAATGTCAAAAGCATGATCTTGCATGTCTTAGTGGTCTTTCCTTTTATATATATACAATTTTAAACTTTGTGACCCAAATGGAAACAGCAGTAATTGAATATGAAAAATTATATTGTTATACTTTTTAACTTTTCATTTACTGTATTATTATTATTTTTTTAGTTATATGGGCAAATGGGTTACTTAATAGCTTTTCTTGTGAGGGGTTAAAAGAGCTGCATGCTGATTTTGAATTAGTGTTTATATAATTCAAGGCTATGCAACTCTACACTACACTCCCAACTATATTCTCAGTGTTCTTTTGGTAAAGAGCACCCTATATCATGGATGACTCTGACAAACTTAAGAAACTCTAGCAGTTTAATCATCAAGGACAGGATATAAGTTATAATGAGATGCAGTAGAGGAATTTAAGGGACTTAGTTTAGAAGTATTCTCAGTGATTTCAAATCAATGAAGTTGCATTGTACAGAGGAATCAAGTTTGCTTTGATTCTGATTGGAAAATCAATGATCAAAAGCAGATATTTCAGAGAGCAAGGTTTTGATTTTTAAGTAAGAATGAACTAAATATTAAAACTCATTGAAATATGTGTTACCAGAAGCTGAAGTCTAATGGCAACTTTTTAGATGCAGTTATACTGGGTTGTGAGTTCAAATAGTTTTCCACTATTCTGTTTCCACTTAACTCCGTGTTCATGCTGTTTTCTAAGGGACCTTTCATAATGTGATTGGAATTAAAGTAACTAAATCTACTCAAAATAAAACTGAGAAATACATAAATTGTTTTCCCTAAAGTGGACACAAAAATTAAAAAAAAAATCTGATGGATGTGTTAAAAAAAACAAAAACAAAAACAGTATTCTGTGAAGTCATGAGACTTGTATTTTACTTCCATATAATTAGGAAATGAAATTTCTTGATGAAAGTGAAAGAGGAGAGTGAAAAAGTTGGCTTAAAGCTCAACATTCAGAAAACGAGGATCATGGCATCCAGTCTCATCACTTCATGGGAAATAGATGGGGAAACAGTGGAAACAGTATCAGACTTTATCTTTTTGGGCTCCAAAAATCACTGCAGATGGTGACTGCAGCCATGAAATTAAAAGACGCTTACTCCTTGGAAGAAAAGTTATGCCCAACATACATAGGATATTGAAAAGCAGAGACATTACTTTACCAACACAGGTCCATCTTGTCAAGACTATGGTTTTTCCAGTGGTCATGTATGCATGTGAGAGTTGGACTGTGAAGAAGGCTGAGTGCTGAAGAATTGATGCTTTTGAACTCTTGAGAGTTCAAAAAGTGAGAAGACTCTTGAGAGTCCCTTGGACTGCAAGGACATCCAACCAGTCCATTCTGAAGGAGATCAGCCCTGGGTTTTCTTTGGAAGGAATGATGCTAAAGCTGAAACTCCAGTACTTTGGCCACCTCATTCGAAGAGTTGACTCATTGGAAAAGACTCTGATGCTGGGAGGGATTGGGGGCAGGAGGAGAAGGGAACGACAGAGGATGAGATGGCTGGATGGCATCACCGACTCGATGGATGTGTCTGAGTGAACTCCAGGAGATGGTGATGGACAGGGAGGTCTGGTGTGTTGCGATTCATGGGGTTGCAAAGAGTCAGACAGGACTGAGCAACTGAACTGAACTGAACTGAAGCCTCAAAATGCTGTAGAAGTCTAAAAAATGCTCTTAATTAGAATAACAATGTAAGCACTGACTCTGCCCTCACAAGTAGAATGTCAAGAAAACTGCATGAGGGCAAAAGTCATAGCTTTTGAGTGGAAAAGAAAATAAAAGGTCAACTTGTTGAAATTTGAATTTTGAGTGCTGTAAACTACCATGTAGAAATTAGGGCTTATTTATGCAGATAAAGAGATCTTATGAAGTTGAATTAATATCACAGTTGGTTATTCTTCAGATATTTATTAGCCATGCAGAACAGTTCACTTGCTGCCACTAAGTCAAGGGAAAAAAAAAAAAATCTGTGAGTGATCGAAACAGTCAGAGAATCAAAGGACATTTGTTCAAACTGAAACTTCATCACAATCTTACAGGTTTTGTTTGGGGAAATCAATCAGGACTCAGTAAATGCATGTGAAATTAGAAAATACATATAGAACAATGCCTGAGTTGTGAATACTAAATGAGATAAATCAAATAAATACAAGTGCTTATTATTTTCATTATTATTAATGCAGCTACTCTAAAC
The DNA here is from genome assembly GCF_001704415.2 of Capra hircus. Taxonomy (NCBI): domain Eukaryota; kingdom Metazoa; phylum Chordata; class Mammalia; order Artiodactyla; family Bovidae; genus Capra; species Capra hircus. The sequence goes on from NC_030813.1 coordinate 47,958,686, forward strand.
TATTGGATATTTATAAAATAAATCAGTATTGACTCTAACAAAATATTCTTAGAGTTTCATTTAGATGTCTAATATATCTATCTATGTTCAAATAGATCTAATTACAAGAACATAGGCAAACATCTGTCATCTGGAATGGAAAACAGCAATCATTATGTTTACGGACTATAGCTGTTTTTTTTGTAAATCACTCTCTATTTTTGTTTAAGCCCATCAGAAACTAAACTGCAGTAGTCACAATAAATATTTATTGAATGAGCATTGAATAAATGGATTAACTTTACTTGGCAGCTGTGCTTTAAATAAATATAAGCTGATTGGGCAGATAACCTACAAAAAAAAGGAGTTCAATTATACATTTTAAGTTAAATAACTTATTTTAGTCTTTACATATCCCCATTATAAACCTTTAGGCCATACAACTTTAATATTATTTTATAGCATAATCCACAAGTAAGTAACTGTTAGTTGCTTCAGTTGTTTCTGACTCTTTGTGATCCCATGGACTGTAGCTTGCCAGGCTCCTCTGTCCATGGGATTTCCCAGGCAATAATACTGGAGTGGGTCACCATTTCCTTCTTCAGGGGATCTTCCCAATACAGGGATTGAACCCAGGTCTCCTGCCTTGCAGGCAGATTCTTTACTATCTGAGACACCAGGGAAGTCCTAGCATAATCCATGTTCTGTGACATTTGAAAGGGTGTTATGGTTTTTCTATTTTGTTTGTTATTGTTTCTATTGTGAGACACTCTTTCATTAATTTTTGCTTAGATAATACTGCCAAAGTCTCAGTGGTTTATAACAACATACATTTATCTTTCATCCTTAGTCCTGTGGATGAACTATAGATACTCTGCTCCGGGTCTGTTGACACATCCTCATTCACCGACCCAGGCAGAAAAGGCACTACTTCATGGAGTGTGTTTTTCTTACTGCAGATGAGAGTAGCCAAGAGTCTAAGTAATACTGAGCAAGAGCCCACATGATGTATGTCATGCCTACTTATGCATCACTTACTCAAAGCAAGTCACAAGCCCAAATGCAACATCCATGAGATGGGAAAGTATAGACCCTGCACGGGGAAAGTGACTATTTACTTCCCAGTAATACTATCAATCAGAGTCACATTTTTAAGGCCCTCTATGCTATTCCAATAATGCAGTATTTCACACATTTAAAAAAAATGATTTTTAATGAAAACAATAGAAATATATTCTTACTATTAAGCTATGTCATAATGTAGCTTAGTCTTTTTTTATTTGTATTATATGTCATGCTATACATGGTAAGTGGTGGGAATGAGAAAATAATGACATAGAATTAATCTATGTATAACAAGAAATTTGAGACAGTTTATTTTAATCTGCCAGAGCCAGAACTCATTTGACCTGAAAATTACAACATAAGGCTTTATTTCTCAAATTTAGTTTTTAAAATTTAAATTAAATGATAGGGAGACACATATGGGCTTCCCATATGGCACTAATGGTAACGAAGCCACCTGCCAATGCAAAAGACATGAGAGACATAGGTTCGATCCTTGATTAAAGAAGATTCCCCTGGAGGAAGGCATGACAACCCACTCCAGTATTCTTGTCTGGAGAATACCATGAACAGAGGAACCTGGCGACCTACAGTCCATAGGGTCACAAAGAGTTGGATACAACAAGATCCAACCAGTCCCTTCTAAGGGAGATCAGTCCTGGGTGTTCTTTGGAAGGAATGATGCTAAAGCTGCAACTCCAGTACTTTGGCCACCTCATGCGAAGTGTTGACTCATTGGAAAAGACTCTGATGCTGGAAGGGATTGGGGGCAGGAGGAGAAGGGGACGACAGAGGATGAGATGGCTGGATGGCATCACCAAATCGATGGACGTGAGTCTGAGTGAACTCCGGGAGTTGGTGATGGACAGGGAGGCCTGGCGTGCTGCAATTCATGGGGTTGCAAAGAGTCGGACACGACTGAGCGACTGAACTGAATTGAAGGTGACTTAGTGTGCACACATGCAGTCAAACTTCTTGGTCACTAATTTTTGTATTTTGTAGTAGAATTAAAATGTTTTGGGCAGTAGAGCTGCGTGAGCTAGGACTATTATCTAGAATTTAACTGCCAGTTTACGTCACATCTTATCTTCCAAAGCCACAATGATTAATTCAAGATGACATTTATGCAATGATGATAATTAAACTCCAAAAAATAACAAGAATACAAACACATCAACATATTAACCATTTCTTACATTAATATAAGCTTTAGATTTATTTAGATCTTCAGTTTGCAAAGTTTTCGTGTAGTGTGTTACATATGAATGTGTATGTGCATGTGTTCCATCACTCAGTCACATGTGACTCTTTGCAACCCCATGGACTGTAGCCCTCCAGGCTCCACTGTCCATGGGATTTTCCAGGCAAGCATATTGGAGTAGCTTGCCATTTCCTCCTCCAGGGGTTTTTCCTGATCCAGGTATCGAACCCATGTCTCCTATATTGCAGGCAGATTCTTTACTGTTCAGCCATATGGGAAACCCATGTCATATATGTATAAATTAGTTATAGAATACAATGCATAAAATAATTCATTTAGATATCTAAATATATGTCTACCAGTTATAAATTTGGCAGTTGGACTTAAGGTAATTTATTTCAAATTTCACTGATGACAATACTCTAAATTATGTTCAATGCTATATATTTACTTTTAATGTATCTTTATGATTGTCTATGTGTAGGTATATGTGTGTATGTATATGTGTGTGTGGAAACAGAGAACATTATAATTATATTCATGCTGGATGCTTTCTGAGGAAATGTATAATTTGTACTATCTTCTAAATTAAAAAGACCCAGTTTAGTCACAAATTATTTTCATAATGATTTTAGCAGTTTTAACTTTGTCTAAAAATTATATAACAAATCTGAGTTGCTTACAAATTCCTTAATGAACAATATTTTCCCCAAGATCTTTACATCTATGAAAAGTGAAGACTTATAGCCCTTATAATTTGCAAACATATAATAAATTTGGCCTGAATAGTTAGAGAGCATGGATTGACTGTTAATGTTAAATTATAGGCAAATTATTTATCTTTACTTCTTCTTAGAATTATATAGATAGCCTCACTTAAAAATATCTAGTGAAGACATTCATTTCTCATAATATTGAGTGTAGAATTATTCCACATTTTCTGCTTTAAAAAAGAAAAATTTCAATAATTATGACCTTATTGTGTACAACATTAAATTCTGTGTTCATAATCAAGTGATTGAAAACTTTCAATAGTTCATTTAATCAATTGCAAATACTATCAATTCTTCCCAATGTTATGAGAACTCAAGTCAATTCCTCACTTGAAAATATTAGCATTATTAGCTTATTATTCAGTTCAGTTCAGTTCAGTTCAGTCACTCAGTCGTGTCCTACTCTTTGCAACCCCATGAATTGCAGCACGCCAGGCCTCCCTGTCCAGATGCAAAAATAATATTTTTGCATTTTTGAAATTTTTCATTTGATATTGGAATACAAGTTAAATGAAAGTGGTTATGTTATATATTACTTTGATGTGAATTTCTCACTTTATGTCTTTTTGCTAATAGCTTATTACCTGCTGTTTACTTTATATTTATTTTAGACTATGGAAATGCTGTTAGACAAAAGCAAGTTTGAGCAATTTTCTTACTTGACTTCAAAATAGATCATAAAGCTGTGGAGACAATTCACAACATCAATGATGCATTTGGCCCAGGAACTACTAATGAACATATAGTGCAGTGGTAGTTCAAAAAGTTTTGCAAAGTAGATGAAAACTTTGAAAAGAAGAACATTAGCCAGCCACTGGAAGTTGACAATGGCAAATTGAAAGGATTGTGGAAGCTGATCCTCTTAGAACTTCCCAAAAAGTTGTCAAAGAAAGAACTTAACTTAAAACATCCTATGGTTCTTCGGCATTTGAAGCAAGTTTGAAAGGTGAAAAAGCTTGATAAGTGGGTGCCTCATGGGCTGAGCAGAAATAAAAAAATAATCATCAATTTGAAGTGTTGTCTTCTTTTAATTTATGCAACAACTACAAAGCATCAACAAACCATTTCTTGATCAGATTGTGACATGCAATGAAAAGTGGATTGTATATGACAACCAACAGCAAACCAGCTCAGTGGTTGGATCAAGAAGAAGGTCCAAAGTACTTCCCAAAGCCAAACTTGTACCAAAAAAGGTTGTGGTCACCCTTTGGTGGTCTGCTGCCAGTCTGACCCACTACAGCTTTCTGAATCCCAGAGAAACCATTTCATCTTAGAAGTGTGCTCAGCAAATCAATGGGATGCACCAAAAATTGCAATGACTGTAGCTGGCCTTGGTGAACAGAAAGGGCCCAATTCTTCTCCATGACAATGTCTGAACCAGCACTTCAAAAGTTGAACGAATTGGGCTTTGAAGTGTTGCCTCATCCACCATAGTCACATGACCTCTCACCAACTGACTGCTACTTCTTCAAGCTAATTGATAACTTTTGCAGGGAAAACACTTCCACAACCAGCAGGAAGCAGAAAATGCTTTCCAAGAGTTTATAAATCTGGATGCACGGATTTTTATCCTACAGGAATAAGCAAACTTATTTCTTGTTGGCAGAAATATGTTGATTGTAATGGTTTCTATTTGTATTAATACAGATTTTTTTTTTAATTTTTATTTTTACTTTATTTTACTTTAAAATACTGTATTGGTTTTGCCATACATTGACATGAATCCACCACGGGTGTACATGCGATCCCATACATGAACCCCCCTCCCACCTCCCTCCCCGCAACATCCCTCTGGGTCATCCCTGTGCACCAGCTCCAAGCATGCTGTATCCTGCATTGGACATAGACTGGCAATTCAATTCTTACATGACAGTATACATGTTAGAATTCCCATTCTCCCAAATCATCCCACCCTCTCCCTCTCCCTCTGAGTCCAAAAGTCCGCTATACACATCTGTGTCTTTTTTGCTGTCTTGCATACAGGGTCATCATTGCCATCTTTCTAAATTCCATATATATGTGTTAGTATACTGTATTGGTGTTTTTCTTTCTGGCTTACTTCACTCTGTATAATCGGCTCCAGTTTCATCCATCTCAACAGATGTTTTTGAGTCTAGTTATAAAGATTTAAAATCCATGGTCCAAAACCAGAATTTTGTTGCAATAACATAAGTTTCTAATTGAGATATTAACAATGTCATTTCCAGAGTAACTGATTGATAAAATTAAAGATAAGAGGGAGATAGAGGAAAAGAGAGAAATTCTGTGAAATAATTTAAGTAAATATTAAAAGGATATTTAAAAAAACAAGCCTTTCACAACTCTGAATATTTTCTTGAAATAGATTTAATAACTTTAGAATTTCCACTAATGTAACTTTTTAATACTCCAAGTTTTGAAAGAGAAGTCGGACTGGATTGTTGGTATCCAGATATCTAAGATGAGATTCTCAGATAAAATACTGCCTTGGTGGAACTAAATGAATCCTCCCTTAACCTCTGATTGACATTTAACAGATGAGAGTGCATTCAGGGTACCAGAGTTATATTATATAGATGGAAATAGGGTTGATACGAAAATTCAATCATGGTGGAGTTTGACATCAAGGCCATGACTGGATAAACAAAGATAATTGCACAAAAGCCTTAAATGTGCTGCTATTTCTACCAACTCAATAAACCATTTGACTTTCTGTAATAAGAAGTATTATTTAATAATCTAGGCAATATCACAGTACGAACAGTATGTGAACTGACATAAATGACAACTGATTTGGCTTTAAAATATCAATTATTAATCATGATTACTTGTGTAATATTCAGCCTTCTCAATGAATTGTTAAGTACCATGACTGAAGAGGCTGTTACAGTTTTAATATCTTGACAGTCTTTGGAATAAGTAGGCACCAAATAAATACATATGAAATAAGATAAAAATGATTTCTACAAGTTTACATATATTTCAGGCACTTTTGAATTGTGATGTTGGAGAGAACTCTTAGAGTCAATTGGACTGCAGGGAGATCAAATCAGTCAATCTTAAAGGAAATCAACATTGACCTGAATATTCATTGGAAGGACTGATGCTGAAGCTGAGACTCCAATAATTTGATGAAAAGAGCTGATTCTCTGAAAAAGATCCTGATGCTGGGAAAGATTGAAGGCGAAAGGAGAAGGGGGTGGCAGAGGACTAGATGATTATTTAGCCTCACTGACTCAATGAACATGACTTTGAGCAAACTCTAGGTGATAGTGGAGGACAGAGGAGCCTGGCATGCTGCAGTTCATGGGGTCCCAGAGTCAGAAACAACTTAGCGACTGAACAACAATTAGCTCATTCATTCTTTAAGTAAATATTTATTGATCACTTGCTAACCACTTAGGATATATCCTAAGTAAGTAAGACATATTAAAAAATTCCTGCCTTATTGTACTTACAATGTGTAAGGAAAAATGGAACACATGATAAGCAATGAATAAATAATTTTGTAGTTTATTAGAAACCAATAGGTGATTCTGAAAAATTATAAGAAAATAGCCTTACTATAATGCAGATTAGACAGAATCCAAGGCAGGTTACTGTATTAACCTATAGAAATGCTAGCTTAATTCCTTGGCTTTGCTACTCACTAGCTTCATGACTTCACTTCTAAAACACTTCTGCAAAATCAGTTATTTGAAAATGTACCCCAAGGTTCTTACAACTACAACATTCTAGTACTCTATGTCTAAGCTCAGCAACTCTGATCTATCACTGAGGATAAATCAGTGATATAAATGATAGTTTGAATAAACATTCAATGTTTATTGACATAGACAATATGTCTAAAAACCTTGAGTTTGATAACGTATGAACAAAACATATTTGTTATGCTTGAAACTCAGGGTGAAATTTATTCATCACACAGAACTTTTGCATATGGAAAATTGTTAATTATGTCATAGAATCTTTGAAGTTATTAAAAATATTACAATGGTATGCATAAACAAAATTCCTTCAAAGTAAAACATGAAGAAAGCAATGTTTTATAATATTATACAATATAACACTATATTTATGATGTTATATAATGTCAAGTTTGCTTTGTGTTTTAGAATACAAAACTGTGGTGTAAAAAATGTTAGATAGTCATAGTCTGGGTTTAATGTGCTGGATGTGCTTGCTGCCTGTCTACATTTTTCCAGGTGATTCTTCAAACTAAAGTGTAAATACTTAAGAATTTCAAATATGACAAATAGCTTTTGAAGTTGACTTTTGTGTGTGTGTCAGAGAAACACGAGATGGAACATAAATAAAAACAGCTCACGGAAACAAGGTTTAAGATCTGACATTTCTAAGCATCAGGTTTCTTCTGTCCTCAGGGAGATAAACAAAACTATTGAAAACCCCATTAGGTATATTTATAGCTCAGGTTTAATGTCCAGGATGTAAACAAAGATGCCAGACTGCCAGCTATCAACTTTGGGATGGAAGAAAATAGCTTCTCAGAGTGAACGTTTTCATCCTTTTCTCATCAATATTCACAAAACATGGCCCCTTAATATTTTATGCAGCACACGGGGAGACTCCTTTTAGATTACTTTCTGTAAAATTTTTTATTTTTTTGTGAACCATTGTCTGTGGAAAATTCACTGAACTGTTTTCTGTTATACTTACTTTTTCTTGGATATGGGTATAGTAGATTAGGGAAGCAGTGTTCAGAACTTTCCATGGCTCCTCAAATGGAGAAGAAACATGTGAATTAATAACTAATGCTGTAGGAAATGTACCAATGAGATGTTCTAGGAAAAAAATTTGTAGCCACTGGAAAGTGTATGAAAACCAAAGAACATCTCATGTTTCAAATAATTATAGCAGTTATAGGGTATGAAAAATAGACTTTTCCATACAGTTTCAAGGGGTCCTACTTGTATATTTCATGGACTGAGTATTTGTGTACCCCCAAATACACATGCTGATACTTTAATCATCATTGTTGCTAGTTTTGAGTAAGGAAGTAATTAAGGTTAAATGAAGTCATAAAAATAGGGCCTTGATCTCATGGGCTTCCCTGGTGGCTCAGATAGTCAAGAATTTGCCTGCAATGCTGGAGACCTGGGTTTGATCCCTGAATCAGGAAGATCTCTTGGAGAAGGGAATGGATACCCACTCCAATATTCTTGCCTGGAGAATCCATGGACAAAGTGCCTGGTGGGCCATAGTCTATGGGGTTGCAAAGAGTCGGACACAACTGAGTGAAATCATTTTCACTTGATTCCATAGGATTGGGGTCTTTATTAGAAGAATCACCACAGAGCTCACTCTCGCCCCTCTCTCTCTCTTTTTTTCTTTCTCTCCCCATGCACACACAAAGAGATCATAGGGACTCACAGTGTGATGGTGGCCACCTACAAGACAAAAGGAGATGCCTGAGAATGAAATTTTCCTTGCTGGTAACTTGATTTTGTATTTCCAGCCTTTAAAAATGTGAAAACTAGATTTCTGTTGTTTAAGCCATTCAGTATGTAGTACTGCATTATGGCAGCCCAAGTAAGCTAATACAGTTTTTAAGATTTAGGAAACACAACCATAGCTCTATATAAGAGTTCACTGTCATTAAAGATCAAAAAATATTCAAAGACTTCTGTGAGTTTTTGGTATCAACTATATAATTCAGCTGAATTGTACAATTCTACTATTCTAAAACTGTATGAATATTTCTGAATCTGTGAACTGAATTAGTAATGTTGACCAGGAAATACATCTATAAAAGTAATGTAACTGTGTATTTTTGAAGTGTGAAAAAAGGAAAAAAAATAGTAAAGGAGACTAAGAAAAAGTAAATTCCAATGTTGGTGAAAGAGATGCTTAAGAGAGATTAGGAAGTAATATTGAAATATGAAAGAAAACTTAAGGTGTTTATGGATTAACAACTGACCACAGTAGCTAAGGGAAAAATGATTACTACTACTTCTATACTGCTATCTCATAGAAACTTACATTACTTTTTTATTTTTATCATTATTTTAAGAGTGAGAGCTCCATGTGTGTACTCAAAGGTACTCTTTGGGAAAAAAAATAAAATTCTATGTATAGATTACAAGTCACTGATGCCAAATTAGGTATGGTTTTTAAATATCTAGTAATCATTGAAGCAAAATGAATTTTAAACTAGTCACTTTTGAAGACTGATTCTATAACTTATAACCTTAAATATTACCAAACATTGTTAAACGTTTAAGATGTTCTTCACATTCACTAGAAATTTAACAGGTTTTATCTTCCATTCAAGCTTCTTTTTCTCTGGGGCTTATTCCTTGAAATTGCTATCTTTATGCTGAATTAGCATTTGTCTCAGGAACACTCTTAATATAGCAAGAAGAATAGCCTAGAGAATTCTACTACCCTATGGATTAAACTAGAGTCCAAGAGTAAGTAAGCAAAATTCACATTCAGACAAAATTTACATATTTATTAGCTTTTGTATAAGCAGATATCTTTAAGTCAACTTTTTATGCACAAGTTGCCAGTTATTTTAAAATTCTTGCAGCTCTTATATGACAACCTGAAAATAAAATATTTGACCTTTTGTTTTGAAAGCTGTGAATAATAATATAGCATAACAAGATATTTTTTCAGTTGAGATGTTTAACAGGTAAAGTTTGGTTCACACAAATGTTTACCAAAGGTTGTTACATTCTGTCTTTACATTGGCAAAGGAAGAAATCAAAGAACTGCTTCCCAAATGTTCTATGTGCCAGTCCTTTAACAACTGATTGTAAAATCTTTTGAAGACTATCGTATACTTTTCCATCTAAGAGAGCAAAATATTTTTATGTCTGTATCTTATTTGCCTATGATCAAAACTAATTGAATTTTTGGATGCTTGAGCTTTCCTTTTTTGATATTCTTATAGTCTAACTCAACAAGTTTGTTGAAATCATCATGTAGCAATTTTGATGTGAAATGTTACATTCCTGTAATGCAGCTTCCCTGTTGCTGCCACAGAAGTCTTTCAAAATAACTAGCTTAATTGGTTTATTGCCAATTTAAAATAATTCAATATCACCCATTAGAAAAAGCCCACATTATTCAGTACATGGTATAAATGTGTGTGTGTGTGTGTGTGAGTGTGTGTGTGCTTGTGTAAAATTAGGCTCTGTTTCTTCACTTTCTTTAAAAATTACTTTCTACTCACACCACACCACTTGAAGTTCATCTCATTTATGCTTTATTTTAACCTCAGACAGTGTAACTCCTGCTTTCTAAATGCCTGCTCTTCTCCACCATTAAGGAAGTGAAGTCGCTCAGTCGTGTCCGACTCTTTGTGACCCCATGAACTGGAGCCTACCAGGCTTCATCCATGAGATTTTCCAGGCAAGAATACTGGAGTGGGTTGCCATTTCCTTCTCCAGAGGATCTTCCCGACCCAGGAATCAAACCTGGGTCTCCTGCATTGCAAGCAGACGCTTTACTGTCTGAGCCACCAGTAAAGCTTAGGAAATCAGGTTAGACTATTTTACTTACCTTTAAAATTTTATTTCAAAAGTCCACTCATTTATTTCTTGTATGTCAAACACCTTCCTTCTGCAAGATTAAATTATTCAAACCAGCACTTGTGAGACTATTGAACTTTGTAAATGTTTCTACGATAATACCTCTAGCATTTATTGCATTTATTTATTTTCATTGTCTAGCTCCCACTTTAAGATCAGTGACTCTCAAGTTGAATTATATAAGAATATCTATGTTAGTGGGTGGTGACAGACATGGAGGAGCGGTGTCAAACTCCAAGCAAGATTAAATGTTGTTTATTCGGTTTGTCACTAGAGTGAAATACTGAGATCAACTTGAGCCAAGGACAAGATTTTTTTTTTTTGTCTCTTTGTAACCAGTACTCAGCAAAGTGTTTGGCTGCACAGTAAATACTTATTACACAAATGAATGGATGCTTTCTCATGAGAAGGTACAGATATCCTGAATGTACGCAAACATTTTATTTTTCTTCTTTTGGTAAAATTTTAAGTTGTGAGATAGAGGAAGCACCTGTTATCTACATGCATACACACATATATATTTGTGTTTAATAAGCGTGCTTATATGGTGTATATTTGTAGGTCCCATAGAGTCTGAACCCTGGAAGAGTGGAGTCTTTTCTGGTTTACTTCTTTGTATATTTGTATCTCTCAGCTTTTATCAGAATGTCAAGTAGGTATTCAATAAATACTTGGTGATTAAATGAATGTACCTGCTGATACATAGTTGATGGAAAAGAATTGATGTTTTAAAAGCTTCCTCTGCTTTCATTAGTTGCTCTAGGAATCGAGATAACATTAATCTTTGAAAATGCAGTTTCCATCATCAAAGAAACAATATAAAGTGCACACACATGTGCACACACAGGCACACACTCAAATGACCTTTCCAATATGCAGAGGTAAACACCAGAGTCGAAGTTTTATAGTCTAGTTTAGAAAAAATAGGTAAATTTTGCTGTGCATATTAAAGTAAAATGATTGCTTCTATTTCACAACCAAAGCTGTGAGTTCAATGGAATTTTGATGATTTTTATCTATACAGTGCTGAGCATAAATTCTGGCATTTGATACTTGCTCCATAAATCTTACTTGTCTTGAACTAAGTGTATTGACTTGAACTTATTTAGAATCCAACAAACGGAAACATCAATACCTCATATATATTTGAATTTATATTTGCATTATTGTTGTTTAGTCGCTAAGTCATGTCTGATCCTTTTGCAACCCCATGGACTGTAGACCACCAGGCTCCTCTGTCCATGGGATTTTCCACACAAGAATACTGAAGTGGTCGCCATTTCCTCCTTCAGGGGATCTTCCTGACCCAGGGATCAAACCCATGTCTCCTGCATTGGCAGATGGATTCTTTACACTGAGCCACCCAGGAAGTCCTTGTATTTGTTTTACCATATAATCAAAATAGGAACACTTTAATATATTAGACCATAACATATTTATATAATAGCTGAAAGTATTTAAAGTCAAAAGATTATTTTTGTATCCAGATTGAAATATTTTTAATATTTATTTTTATTTATTTATTTGGCTGCTGTGGGTCTTAGTTGCAGCACATGGGATCTTTAGCTGCAATGTGTGGGATCTAGTTCCCTCAGCAGGGATCAAACCCAGGAAGCTTGGAATCTTAGCCACTGAACCATCAGGGAAGCCCTGGGTCACACTTTTTTTCAAACCACATAACAGTAGCTTTCTGTCAATTACTACTTGCCAAACATGGCCAAACTTTTTTCCAAACTTTTCCGACAAATGTCGATAGCCAAAGCTATAGTTTTTCCACTAACCATGAATGGATGTGAGAGTTGGACCATAAAGCTGAGTGCTGAAGAATTGATGCTTTTGAACTATGGTGTTGGAGAAGACTCTTAGAGAGTCCCTTGGACTGCAAGGAGATCAAACCAGTCAATCCTAAAGAAATCAGTCCTGAATATTCATTGGAAGGACTGATACTGAAGCTGAAACTCCAATACTTTGGCTACCTGATGCGAACAGCTGACTCATTAGAAAAGACCCTGATGCTAGGAAAGATTGATGGGAAGAGAAGGGGATGACAGAGGATGAGATGGTTGAATGGCATCACTGACTTGATGGACATGAGTCTGAGTAAGCTCTGGGAGCTGGTGAGGGATAGGTAAACCTGGTGTGCTGCAGTCCATGGGGTCACAAAGAGTTAGACATGACTGAGCAACTGAAATGAACTGAAACATGATTCTAAACTGTTTGTAAACATCGTTACACTTGAACCTACAAGTCACTGTTATTTCCACTTTACAGTTAAGGAAACTGAGGCACACAAGAGTTTGAGACTATCACAAGCTGGTTCCACTAGGATATTTGCCCGAAACCATGCTGCCAGTTTGGTAATATCTTGCAGTGCAGGGCTGAAAATGAAAGCACAAATTTAGTGACTGTGGAAGAAAAAAAACATTCTCTCTTCTGCTTTCAAAAATATGCAATGTCTATTCTAACTTAGATGTGAAGGGGAAATGGAGTAGCAAACAGGATTTATAAACCACTGGTATAAATTTAAATTTTTGTCTTTGAATATTTGCATTGAAATCTGAATAATAAAAAAAACCCATACTTGTGTTCTATATTCATTTTATACATCTATAGCATAATTGCTTCTTTATAATAAAATATGAAAGGAATATTAAAAGGTTGTTTCAGAAATTCTGATCACTATTCTTTTTCAGGCTAGTCATGCCCAGCAGATGTTTTCAAAATGATAAAACTGGTTTAATCAACCTCATTAACATTAATATTTGAGAAATCACTTGCCTTTAATGCATCTAAGGCTAGAGCACAGCTAATTGTTGTATTATGCAAAATTGGGAGGCACTACTAAAATCTTACCAGCTTCAGAATAAGTGAGCAGTACACCCAGAATAGTGTCCCAGCATTTTTAAGGCAAAATTTGCTCTTGTTTCTTTTTGTAATATTTAGTATGAAGCACATAAATTTTCCCCTCAAATAATGAAATAACTTCTTTCTCAAGTTCTTGCTTTCTCTCTCTCTCTCTCACACACACTCACACACCTTTTCATCTGGAAGTTGCTCCATCGTTTCTGAGTAAATGCATGCAATGATTTATGTTTTATCTATCTCTACACCTAAATTCTAAGAGTTACAAAATACCACTTAGCAAACTTAGTGTGTCTGGTTGAAATTAGAGCCCTTAATTGATTATCTTAATGAATGATAATATTAATTCTGATAAGAGCAGAGCCTCTTATTAAGCATAGTCATGTTAAGAGTTTTATTTCTCTTTTAATCAAGGCAGCTGTATAAGCAAGGTAATGCTGTCTGCCAAAGTACTGTCTCTCATTGGACAGGGTGCTGAATTAATAATATCATATGTGACTGTGTCATCTCCATCTACTGCATTTCATTCATAATAAATAATGAAAAATCATAATAAATAATGAGATAAGTAATCATCCATTCTTTTGTTAATAGTAAATATATTATTGAGCACCTTCTATGGGCCATATACTGCTCTAGGTTCTTTCAGAAGAAGTAACAAAGATGAAAACAGATCAAGTATCCACCCTAGAGTTTACATCTTCTTTGATAGTAACATAAATAGGAACAAGCTCCATCATCCCTTGCTTCTCTCACTCATCCTTATCCCATGGCTGTTTTTCTTGCTGTAATAGAACAGACCTCAACAGGCATTCTTGTTATTTTAATCATCTTAAGCTGCATCCTAGCTCACCATGAAGCTTTCATCATGACTGTATCAAAGGCCAATGAGCCACAGAAGAGTATTTGAGTCTCAGTTGGCCATACGCACATGTAGAAGTGTGTAGGGCATACATGTTATGATCTGCAAGTATCTTACCTGTCAGACTGAATATTGTGACCCCTAACTAGTTTGGTGCTGAGAACTGAGTTAGTAACTTTTCCAGAAGGATCATGCAACAGAAGGCTTTTCATGGTCTGCTCTTAACAGTCAAATGTATCAGCAAATAGATTAGAGAGAAATTTACGTTACACACTGAATAAAGTGCAACTAATTTAAACAGCTCCACAGTGTGTAATTTTTTTGTTTGTTGCCATTATTCAATTGAAAGAGAAAAATTTGGCCTGAATAAGCCTGATCATTAAATCAGTGCATCTTTAACTCTATGTCTGTATAAATAGGGGTCGTTTTGCCCTCAGGGGAAACTAGGCAATATTTGGAGACTTTTTTTTGACTATCACAACTCAGTGGATGCTTTTGGCATCTCAAGGATAGAGATGGCCAAGAATACTGCTTTTTGCTGTACAATGTATAGAACAACCAACCCCTGATAAAGAATTGTCTGGTCCCAAATGTCAATAACATTAAATCTGAGATACCATGATCCAAATAGAGAGTGAAGGAAAAGTCAGTATTTTCATTTCTGATACAATGTCACTCAATCATCAATAGGGTTGCCAGATTTAGAAAATAAAAAAATGCAGGAAACCAGTTGAATTTGTATTTCAAATAAATAACTTTTTTATAGCTGTGTCACAAGCACAGTTTGTTCTGTTAGGGATAGGGTTGGGGAAGTCACTCAGTGCTCATGTGTGCAACATCATGCCTGAAAATAAAGCCTTTGTCTCCTGGAATATGGCCCCTCCTACACACACTGTTTGGTTTTGCCCTCACTCCTATGCCACAGAATTCCTCTTTCACAGAAGTCTAAGTATCAGCAAACTTACTGATGTATTCTTTTGATTTGCTTGGATTAAACTCTCGGAGAAGGCAATGACAACCCACTCCAGTACTCTTGCCTGGAAAATCACATGGGCGGAGGAGCCTTAGGCTGCAGTCCATGGGGTCGCTAGCAGTCGGACACGACTGAGCAACTTCACTTTCACTTTTCACTTTCATGCATTGGAGAAGGAAATGGCAACCCACTCCAATGTTCTCACCTGGAGGATCCCAGGAACGGGGGAGCCTGGTGGGCTGGTGTCTATGGGGTCGCACAGAGTTGGACACGACTGAAGCAACTTAGCAGGATTAAACTCTAAGATTTGTAAAGGCAAGGATAATATTTAGGTGGATTCTGCCTTTAATATAGCAGTCAGTTAGTAATCTCTTAACAGGGCCTAGTGTAGCAGAGGTCATGTCATGTGTGCATGGTCAGCCGTGTCCAACTCTTTTGGGACCCCATGGACTTTAGCCCACCAGGTCCCTCTCTCCATTGGGGTTTACGGGCAAGAATATTAGCGTGGATTGCCAATTCAGTCTCCAGGGAATCCTCCCTACCCAGAGAACAAATCTGCATTTCCTGTGTCTCCTGCATTTGCAAGTGGATTCTTTAACACAGCCATCTAAACAGAAGTAGCTCTTGAATAACTGAAAAAGTTCAGATAGTAGAGATTAATCGAATAGATGTTCGTGATGGACAAATACATAAGTAGGTTTGACATATGCTGAACATGGTGTGGAAAATCATGAGATCTGAAATCACGTGAATGATAAAGCAGGAGCCCTGGTTTAACCCCTGGGCTGGGAAGACCCCCTGGGGAAGGAAATGGCAACTCACTCCAGTACTCTGGCTGGAAAATTCCATGGATGGAGGAACCTGGTAGCCTACAGCCCATGGCATTGCAAAGAGTTGCACATGACTGAGCAACTTCACTAGAATGATAAAGACTTGAGGGAGGGGGAAAATATTTTGGAAACGTGTAACCATATTTTACATGATTTTGAGTGTCAGAAAGAGAGTACAAAATGGTTGGGCAATGGAGTGCCAAACTAATTACTGGACAGAGAAGCCACCTGATACAAGGGAACTTCTGGAAAAGCAATCATTGGTTTTTAAGTAAACTAAGAAAAGAGCTGAGAAATATCAGCATAAGACATCCAAATACCATGGAACCATTTGTTATTTATGCAGAGCACATATTATAACATTTAAAAGGCACATAATTTTCTTATTCTTTGGTATTAAATTCTAATTTCTGCATCTGTCTTTTACAAAACTGCAATTCTACGAGGATGACTGAAATTTGACAAAGAATATAAAATATGCATAAAATAGAATATACCTCTGATTAAAAAATCTTCAAAGATAAATCAGAAAACTGGAACATAGTCATCTAAGGTCCTGAAGTACTTCCAAGTTCTCTAAATTGTCATGAATGCAGCTGCCCAGTAATTTCTGATTTATGCTCAATTTTTCAAAAAGATGTATTTTTGCCTCATGGTTAAGAAAAGATAGATGACTACGTATTTTCCAAAGACACCTATTAAAATTAGTCTTCGATGAAGTCAGATAAAAGTCTCCTTTCATTTTTAGCAGAAAAAAGGCATATCTCAGGTGAAGAATTTATTAAGTTTATGTGTCAAATCCATTACATAACTGTTTATATTAGTTAGCATAATATTCTGCTGCACAATCAGTGCTATCAAATGATACCATCTCTATATAATTTGATTTTTTTTTCTTTTCAAAAGTACCCTCCACTTATTTGATGTGACTGCCCCACATACATGTTTCTATAGTGAGTGTTCAAAGTAGTTCTCTCGGGTTGTTCTTTGCTCAACACAATGTAGGCAATTCTATAGATAGATGTTGTGAATTTTCTGAGTCTAATCTCAAATCTCTGAAGTTTTCACTTGGGTCTGGTCTTTGAAGAATGCCATTCACACCTTCTGTCCTTTATCTTCCTGTCTGCATTGACTTCCCTTTCATGCTATTACCAAATTCTACCTAATTCTAGATTCCTTCCCACATCACTTTCATCAGGAAAATCTTCTCATCTTTATCCCCCACAGTCCTATAGCACTTTATCTGAATACTTATTACATAATTTATGCAACTATAATTTATATTATTAACAATTTATATATGCTTATCTCATTTTTTAACTTAAGAAACTGATATTTAGAGGAGGGAAGATAGCAGTGGGAAGTATACATGATTGATTTGTAACTAATCACAGTGTCTTTTTTTTTTTTTTTTAATCACAGTGTCTTAAACATCTACCTTGAAGATACTAAGCTTTCAGTAAATCTTTACTGAACTAATCCAAATGTCAGAAAATCAGTTTTAATAATTTTTTTTGAAAAAATAATGATTTTGTCAGAAAAAAATTCTGATATACATATAAATTCAAGAAATATATGGTGGATGGTAAAACAACAAGGAACAATTCTATCATTTGATTTTTGATCTTGAAAAATTACTTTGAGGGCACAATGTATTGACACATATCCTGCATATTTTTGCTGTTTTCCATCTTTATAATTATGTGATGCTTGAAAATGACTACATGTAGTTATCATTGTTGCCATTTAAACAATTAGAAAAATAGTAGCGTTTAATTTTTCCTTCTTTGTGGGATGAAAGTGAGTACCAACTAGACAAAATGAGTAGAACTATAAGGACTATAAAAACTGAAATCATTGTTAGGACTACTTTCCATTTCATGATCTGCTATGCTGGATTAAGAAATATTCTCCCCTTGCTTTATGTAAGTTTTAATAAGATTTATAAAACAATGGTTTTAGACTGTTTTATAACTTGTAAATCATGTTTGTATATATTAACTCATCCCTCATAACAGACTTGGAAAATTTGGTTTACCTACACACTGCTAAAAATAGGCTCTAAAACAAAATTTAAAAATCTTAGCTATGCTTTTCTATGTGTGTTTGTGTGTGTGTGTGTTTGTGTTTGTGTGTGTGTGTGTGAGAGAGAGAGAGAGAGAATGAGAGAGAGAAACTTGTCTTTTCTTCCTTTTGCCCTAGAAAATTTGCATAGTGGGTTATTTTTAGTTTACATTTGTTTTTCTTTGTTATCTTTAAGCATATCTAAATATAACAGAAAATACCATATTATTACAAATAAAATGACTCAGCGTCTCAATATAACAGCCACTGGTTATCATCCTATTTAAGATAGTATTGAGAAATAATTGCTGGACATCTGTTCTATTTGAGTAACTGGAAGATCTCATACATGTGAAATAAAATCTCAACACTGCTCTTCAATATCTTCAGAAGATGAGATATTTGTATAAACATATCTTCCTAAAAATATTCATGTTAATTTTTTTTAACTGCAGAATAATTCTAAACCTTTAGGCTTGTTTCATATGACTTAACATAAACTCAATGATGAAATTATGCAGTTTGGTTAATCAGGAAGTTTGATGTTCAAAGTCTAAATATCTCAAAACTAGCTAGAGGGATTCTTCTCTTTCCCAATATGGTATTGCTAATGGTGCTTTGATAAAGGTTTTATGCAGTCCAAATGATGTTCTTTATTTAGTAGATTTGATCACTTGTTGTATAAAAGGCTTAACTGAGGCAGTATTTGATGCTCTTTTCAATTTATTTTGCAAATAAATTCTTAGTTTCTCTTTTCTGGCTTGTAGACTCATTGCAAAGCTCAGTCATGTCTCCTATAAAACTACTCTGATATTTTTTGTAATTTTACCCCCAGTCTAGATGTACTGGTTTTTCAGAACTTCTCTCTTTTTAATTCCTTTTGCTAATATTCCGAATATATTTCTACAGTTTAGTTTATTTTCTCTGCATAAATATTGTCAGATTTTATAATCTGAAATTTTTCTTGATGTTTATTTAGACTTACAACTTCAACATTTTGACAACAGTGCAAAAATGTCCCAATGTAATCTTATCTGAGTATTTCAAACAACTATATCATTTCTACCTCAAAATCTTCACTTCTTTTTTCATCTCCTTGATTTCTGTTAACTATACAAGCATTACCCTAGATATCTTCAAAGTTTAAATAAACCCTTGTCATTAACATCTGATTTTCTCTCCTGTAAAAACTGATTCAACTATATGGATTTTGCTGCCTAACTACATCATGCATTTATTCAATCCTTCGTTAATATTTTCATCCCTTTATTAATCCAGCAAACATTTCTCCTTATTTCGCATTTAACTGAATTTAATTAGCAGTATTCTGAGACAGCCTTCTAGCTGATTTTTTTTTCTCTTTTCTGCCACCATTGGAAACCACTGCAACACACAAAGCAAGCACACACACACACACACACATACAAACACACACACACACATGCACACACACTATTAAATCCTAAAGCACCAATCATAGTTCTACTAATTTTGCTTTCTAGTTAACAAATTTAATGATTTATTGTTACTTTCCAGCTTAAGCCTAGGGTCCATTGGTCTATAACCTCCCAGTGCCTCATGCATATGGTCTATTTTCAAACAAAATTAGATCACCCACTGTCTCCGGAACACTTTGTTAATGCATTTGTCGTTATAATAATCCTCTTCCTATTTTATCACCACCACCCATCTGCATCTGTTAAGGCTTAAGTCAAATCCCATCCTCCTTAAAGATTACTTTTGGACTAACTTTAACTCAGTGCTTTTTGTTTTCCTAGAAAGCCCAATAAATCTTTATTTTCCCATTTCTCTCTGAATCTCTCAGAAGTTAGAGTTTTCAAACTGAAACTTGGGGAACTTAGGGTTTCCTCAGAGGTGTTGCAGAAATTGTCTTAAAGGGCCAGGGAGAGGAGTAAATGGGTATAGATTCAAATTTTAAAACTCAAACTTTAATCAAACACACTGTTTTTATTTTATTTTATATATATTATATTTCTACCTGGTGGATCACCTGGTAAAGAATCCACCTGCAATGTAGGAGACCTGGGTTCGATCCCTGGGGTTGGGAAGATACCTTGGAGAAGGGAACGGCTACCACTCCAGTATTCTGGCCTGGAGAATTCCATGGACTGTATAGTCCATGGGGTGGCAAAGAGTCAGACATTACTGAGTGACTTTCATTTCACTTCATTTCCACCTGATATGTATTTTAAAAGCAGAGTTTTCTGTTTTCATTTCTTGGAAAGCAAAGACATTTTAAACTAAGTTTTAGGTACTCATTTGGAATGGATCTATTTCTATCATGAGCAAAGTTTGTTTCGTGCTCACTTGTGCATCTTACTCCCTTCTCTAGCATCAAACGGAGCCTGGGAGGAGGAGCATAATGGAAGGCTAAGTTAATCTGGCTATTTTTCAGTGGGTATGTCTGGCTGAAAATACATATTTCTGAGTATATTTCATGATCCATCTCAGAGAGATCCAGTATTCTTGCCTGGAGAATCTCATGGACAGAGGAGCTTGGCAGGCTACAGTCCATGGGGTTGCAAAGAGTTGGACATGAAGTATATGTTAGTTATTTTCATTTTAGTGTATTATTTAGATAAATACTGCATATATTTATATGCTATATTTTATATTTATTTATTAGTGTATATTTGCATCATTTGTAAAATTAAATTACTTTCAGTTAGAAGTTTTAGGTCAAATAACTGCAATTCTATTTTTTAATATTCTATTCATATTTGATACTTATCAATTAACCAGTTCATAGTAGTAAAGTATATATATATGTGTGTATATATATATATATCTTAATATTTTTCTCAGTTTTTTGTGTATCTAATCTCTCTACTCGTGTGAATAAGAACTGCATTTCTTAATTATTTGATTACCACCTTGGGAAGTTAAGCCTCGTGTAGACTGCTGATAAAGAAAAAATTCAACTTTAAATGAATTCTCCTAAATTTACCATCTTTTCTAGAAGAAATAGACTGTGCATTTTTGCCAGAGAATTCTTCTATGATTATGATGACATAAGAATGTCTTGCACCAGTAATCAATGTCTTGCACCAGTAATCAGTTCACAAAATAGCACTCCATATGAATGTATCTTCTCTGCATTCTTTGTAGTAGTATAACAAAGTCATCTAAAAATATGTTTCAGCTATTTAATGAGTTTGTGCATGTTTGTTAGATTGGTTTTTCATTGTATTTTATTTTACTGCAGAAAGATAAAATTATAGGACTACTGTTTATCATATGTTATTGACCAAGGAGTGTCTAAATATGCAGATGATATTAATAATAAGGAACAGTTTTAAGGTAATGGACTTATATTTGCTTAAAACAATCTGTTCAGATCATACATCATTCAGTGTAGCGTAAGTTTTATATATTTAAATACCCACCCTATTTTCATGTTGATTATAGTCATGTACATGCTATTTACTTGCTTGGTCTTTTTTCTGTCTTTTAATGTAGGGAGATGGTTTTTAAATAATTATTGTGCAGAACATGTTCCATTACCAGGATCAAGGTGTTCTGCTTCTATAATTGAATAATGAGTCTTTTCCCAATTTGTAGAAAAAAGCACCTAATGGATATATATATATTTAAATTTTATGTCTTCATTTCAAATATATTTGTCTCAGATTATCAACTCTTGTCTTAGATCATCAACACATATGTGTGTGCCATATCTTATATGCCACAGCACTGTGTGTTTGGAATTTAAAGGTGCCTTTCTCTGGATATCTCAGTGTTTCAGCGGTTTTTCACAAAGAGCACTGTGCTTGAAACTGGCAGGGAATAATTTTGAGAATGACTGCTCTGAGTAAGAATTGAAGAAAACAGAACAGAAATTGTAGATGCAGAAAACATGAAGTTAATATTCCTGAGTAGCTAACCCATCTAGTGCAACTGAATTAAGTCATGTATCAAATGCCCTTAAAAAGTTTTCCAGTAGGAAACTGATCGCCAATCAAATAGAGTGGATATTAAAGCTTCGACTCCTAATTTGGATGAAAATGCTCTTCATGATGAAATATTTATAAAAGTTCATTTACCAATGGTAATGACAAAGAGTCTGAAATGACTGAGCGACTAACGCACACAAACTCACACACACACACACACACACACACACACACACACAATAGCAATTCAAATATTGAAGCTAATTTTAAGTGAAAAGCGAAAGTGAAAATAACTCAGTAGTGTCTGGTTCTTCGCGACCCCATGGACTATAGAGTCCCTGGAATTCTCTAGGCTGGAATACTAGAGTGGGTAGCCTTTTCCTTCTCCAGGGAATCTTCCCTGCCCACCCCCAGGTTTTCAGCAAGTATACTTTATTACTTGATTTTGGACCCTTATTGAAAAAAATATAATGTTATTATTTGCATAACTGAGAAATAGAATATTCTTTCCTCCTTCTGAAAGCCACTGTTCATAATAAAGATATATACTTTAATAAGTACAGACATAAGATAATTATTGGGGCTTCCCTGATAGGTTAGTTGGTAAAAAATCCGCCTGCAATGCAGGAGACCCCAGTTTAATTCCTGAGTGGGGGAGATCTGCTGGAGAAGGGATAGGCAACCCACTCCAGTATTCTTGGGCTTCCTTTGTGACACAGGTGGTAAAGAATCTGCCTGCAATGCAGGAGACCTGGGTTCGATCCCTGGGTTGGAAAGATCCCCTGGCAAAGGGAAAGTTCACACACTCCAGTATTCTGGCCTGGAGAATTCCATGGACTGTTTAGTCCATGGGGTCACCAAGAGTTAGATTTGACCAATCAACTTTCACTCTCTTTCACAAGTACAGACATTTATGGAAAGTCACTCACTGTAGGGAATGCCAAGTTCAGGAAATCTATGTCTATATTCATTTGACATTTAAAATAAAAGCTTCTTTTCAAATTTAAAATATGCCTTTTTGCTAAAAGTAAGCAATTTAATTTTGTAATTATTAATTTTACCATTTATTAAATCATGTTTTAAAAAATAATTTGAAGTTAAATTGCTCACCTCTCATGAATAGTTTATGTCTATATTTTTGTAGATTTTTACCTAAGCGTTTCCAAATATACCTGCCCTTGCTTTCCAAATGACACAACTTCTCTGTGACTAACTGTCTTATCTAAATTTACAAAGTCTCATGGGTAAAAGAAGCCATTGTCTTGGTCAATATTAGTGGAAGCTGGTCTTCCCAGGTGGCGCTAGTGGTAAAGAATCTGCCTGCCAGTGCATGAGATGTGAGAGATGCGGGTTCATTCCCGGGGTGGGGAAGATTCCCTGGAGAAGAAAATGGCAACCTACCCCAGTATTCTTGCCTGGAAAATCCCATGGACAGAGGAGTTTGGTGGGCTACAGTCCATGGGGACGCAAAGAGTCAGACAAGACTGAACATATGAGCACCCGCACAGAGGTGGTTAAGTATTAAACTAACTTCCATGTTCAGAGATCTTCCTTTCAACTTTGTCCAAAGTCCAGTTACTATCTCACTATGGTGCAGTTGCTGGCTCTGTCTCCTAAGAGGTAATAATGTCCCTTATCCTGGGACATCAAGAGCAACCTTGAGGAGTCTGAAATCTGCCTAAAAGTGATTCTAGATTTCAAAGAAAAGCACCCATTCAGAGCATTGGAAGAACCCAAATAAGGCATCACCCACTTAAAGTTATAATCCTTTACTGAAGATGAGATTTTCTGACCTAAAATCTTAACAACAACTCGGTTTTTCATTAGTTTTAAATGAGAAACATTATAAAGTGACACATGTATATTTAAAATGTGCAAACACCATCCACAAGCGTATATAAATTCTGTAAAGTGCCGGAAAAGAAGTATAAAGCTATCAGGTAAAAATGCAAATTGCTTTAAATTTTGCTATTTTGTATCTAAAATCCAGATACAATTATTAACAAACAGTTGTCTTATATGCAGAGACATGGACTTTTTTCCTTCTATACAATTTCCTTCAATATTTTCTCAGCTTCTTTGGGACTTATTTTATTGTAATAGAGAAAAACGAGGGCTAAATACAGACATAATGAAATCGTGCTCAGATAAGAACAATATGTCAGAGAAAGCCTCAGATATGGTGCAGTTTGCCAGATGCATCTCTTAAGCCCACAATAAGCAAAATACACTTTCCAATTATTGGAATCCACAGCTTTTCAATTTTCCATATGTAAATATGACATTCTACAAATTATACTTGAAAGGTAACTTGAGAATTTTCTGTCATATCCTTTTGTTAAAAATGTTTTATAACAGGAAATAAATTTAAGGGAAGTAAATACAAATTGTTCTTAATTAAGCGCTGATTGAACATTGAGAGACCTGTACATAAAACAAAATTTTGAGTTTAAAAACAAAAGGATGTTTTGTAAGGGAGAATGTTAACATATGAGATAATCTGTGGAAGTCTACCCAAATTCATACTTGGGTGACAGAATATTAGCAAAATCTCAATTTATATGCAGCAGGCTCCAGAAAATTTCCCATACATTTTCTCTACAATGCAGAGGATATGAAGATACTTATTCTGTAACTGAAACAGGGCAAGGATCCAATCTTAAAAATGTTTGTTCCAGCTTTCATAATTCCAAGCAAGTGTGTTTACATCACATTTGTTTAAATTTATTACCCACCTTCTAAGTCCAGTATTTGATTTAAAAATTAGCGAATGCCACTGATTCAAGTTTTTAATGAACACCATACCCACTTCACCCATTTTGATTGCACTAAGAACAGAAAGCTTCTCTGGCCTAGGCTTTTAGCCTTATCCCATGATTAATTACCATGCCTTTGCAACACAATAGCAATTTGGTTTAATCTGCCTTATGGTTTTATAGACAGCTGGAATCAAGACCTTCATTTTTCTGTGTGAGATTTTATGCCTTTAGAGAGACAAGATTTTTCCAGATGAAAATTATCTCTGGCCATTATAAGGAAAAGAAAATCTGACAAAATAGTAACATAAATTATATATAAAATATATGTAAAAACACTGACTAATTTAATCTTAAATTATTGAAAGAGTGACTGAGAAATGATGAAATTGTTGCCTTTCATTAATACAAACAAATTGTAATTTGAGCAATAGTTAAACTGGTTGTATTAGATACAATCATCATATATATTTAGGAATGTTTGAGAAAAGAATGGAAACAGTTATTTCAGTGTGCTTTTGGAGATAGTTATCTATCCACTGAGTACTTTTATTGATGACTCCTTATTGCATCAAGTATGTAGTTTCCAAAACAATCCATGGTTCACTAAGGATTCACTATTTTACTCTCAATTCCACAAGTTATTGTATATGTATGAATGATGACCAAATGAAGATATAATATCATAAACTAATGTTTATTGATAATATATAGATAATATAAAATAACAATATATATATTCATACACACATATTTATGTGATCCTTATATGTTATACCATGTATGCAGTCTATAAACGTTATGATCTACAACCATTACAAAGTGTTTATATCATCATTTGGTAATCATTCAGCTCTTCTGAAACTTTAGAGTTGAGGACTTTTTTTTAAAAAAATGAGAACAGCAATAGGCCCTACTCCCCTTTTGTTTATGGTTTAAGTTATTCATGAATCTTTAACTTTGCCATATACAAAATGCGTCCATGGAAACTCTAGATTAATAACATTCTAGCTAGCTACTTGGGGACAAGATACAGAGTGTCTGGTGTTTCAGTCTAGAGGTCTCAGCAGCAAGGCTCCCAGAATTGAAGATTGTCACCGTGTTTCTCAGTATGATGCATAAGGATCTGATCAGTACCTGTCTCATGCACACTTTAAATTGAATGAACTAAAAAATCTTCCAAAGAGCTCCATTCATGATTTATAATGAATTTTTAAAGTACAGTCTCTCCATTTCATTTGCATAATATAATATCACTAATACAGGTCACTCTGATTTTTTTTTATTTTTTGATCAATTAATGTTCTTTGCTTGGTTATTGTTTTTAGTGTACATTTTTGAGAATATTTTCAAGAAATTTTGTACTCTTGGCTAACTTGTACATCAGAATAGAAGCAGTTTTTGTTTTTTTTTAATGTTTTGTTCTGTAGCTGATCTTTTGTCTTGCTCTCAAATGCATTGTTTTATCCTTTCAACTTATTCCTTTCCCCTTGTCAGTTATTTGCATGGATTTAAAAGCATTTCAGCATCTTGCCAAATCTCTTTTCATCTTAGTTTTTCTAAACCTTAATCTATTTTCCTGTATTAAGTCTGTAATTCTACCTCCGCATTCTTTTATTCCTCCTGAACTTATCTCTAATCACAGGCATTTTTTTCTTGCATAAAACCTGCAATGCCCTATGCTACTTTTCATTCCTTACGGTTCTTACAGATTCAGAAGATCAGCATTTATATTAGCATTCTGGGCCACAAAGCTCTGTTTAACTAGCTGGCAGTTCTTCCTACAGGTAGCTCAGCCAAATGAGAGAGAGTGTCTGTAGGAAAGTTTGTGTGATGAATAACAGAGCTAATTAAATATATTTATACATTGATCAATTGCAATAATATTATTATTTGCTTCAGAAACAACAACAACAACAACAACAAACAAAAACAGAAAAAAAATCAAACTAGAATGTAGTATTTGCTACCATTTTACCTGAATTACCTGAATCTAGCTTTTCGTCTCAGTTGAAGGCACTTGTTTTCAAACCCAGAGAGGCAGCCTCAGCATTAACATCTTCCTTAAGTAGGGGACTTAGAGAGATACTTAAACTAGTAGTCTGAACACACCTTAAATACCTACTGGTCTAATTCTTTGATTCTTCATTTCTGGTCTTCCCTGGTGGCTCAGATGCTAGAGTCTGCCTGCAATGCAGAAGACCTGGGTTTGATCCCTGGGTCAGGAAGTGCCCCTAGAAAAGGAAATGGTTACACACTTCAGTGTTCTTGCCTGGAGAATTCCATGGACAGAGAAGCCTGGTGGGCTACAGTCCATGGGGTCTCAAAGTGACTGAGTGACTAACACTTTCAGTTCTTCCTTTCTAATTTTGTCAGTTTTGGAATTACCCACCTGACAAAATTTTTAAAGTAACAACAAACATGGTTATCTTTTTTTTATTTCTAATACTTCGGTTCTCACCTCATTGTCTCCCTTCTCTCTTTTCTCTGTCAGGAAGCAGATATAAAACCCAGCTTGTTAAAATTAGGACCATATCTCCTGTTGGCTGGGTTTCTTATAAATAACTTTGCCAACAAAGGTCTGTCTAGTCAAAGCTATGGTTTTTCCAGTAGTCATGTATGGATGTGAGAACTGGACTATAAAGAAAGCTGAGCATCAAAGAATTGATGCTTTTGAACTGTGGTGTTGAAGACTCTTGAGAGTCCCTTGGAGTACAAGGACATCCAACCAATCTATCCTAAAGGAAATCAGTCCTGAATATTCATTGGAGGGACTGATATGAAGTTGAAACTCCAACACTTTGGCTGCCTGATGCAAAGAACTGACTCTGGAAAAAATACTCTGATGCTGAGAGAGATTGAAGGCAGGAGGAGAAAGGGACGACAGAAGATGAGATTGTTGGATGGCATCACCGACTTGATGGACGTGAGTTTGAGCAAGCTCTGGGAGTTGCTGATGGACAGGAAAGCCTTGCCTGCTGCAGTCCATGGGGTTGCAAAGAGTTGGACACGACTCAGCAACTGAACTGAATTCCTGCTCCTGTGTTCTCCAGAGTTCTACGGTAAGATGTGTAGGGAGATCCAGAGATGTGGCAGTGACATTCCAACCACTGCTGCTGTTCTACAGAAGCACACATTCCCTCTTCCTCCAGCCACCCTGGAGTTCATGTCTAGGCTGCTTACATGGCCCTCTCACATTTCCTTCTGCAGGTGCTCTAGACCTTGTGCAGTCACAGAGAGGAAGATTAATTCCAAGTGCACCCACTTATCCACTGACATAATAAATGTAAATGGCCTTTAGATGGAAAAGAATCTGCCTGAAATGCAAGAGACCCAAGTTCAGTTCCTGGGTCAGGAAGATTCCCTGGAAAAGGAAACGGCAACCCACTCCAGTGTTCTTGCCTGAGAAGTCACACTGACAGAGGCGCCTGGCGGCTACAGTTTATTGGGCTGTAGAATCCAACACGACTGAGCAACTAACACTTTCACTTCATGTCTTCTGACTGTAACATGGCCATTTGGACACTAGCCATGACTCCTTATCCCCTCTGTCTTGTTAGTATATGCAATGCTTTTGTTTTCTTCATTTGGTTATCTCTTTGTCTTTTTTCTTCCTCCTTTTGGATTTAGGATTGTGGCTTTCTGTTTCACTTTTATTCTGACATGTCTGGCTTTAGTAAATCATTCATTCATTCATGCAACAAATATTTAATAAAATACACATGTCTGTACTTTATATAGCATTGGAGAAGGCAATGGCACCCCATTCCAGTACTCTTGCCTGGAAAATCTCATGGACAGAGGAGCCTGGTGGGCTGCAGTCCATGGGGTCGCTAAGAGTCGGACACGACTGAGCGACTTCACTTTCACTTTCCACTTTCATGCGTTGGAGAAGGAAATGGCAACCCACTCCAGTGTTCTTGCCTGGAGAATCCCAGGGACGGGGGAGCCTGGTGGGCTGCCGTCTATGGGGTCGCACAGAGTCAGACGTGACTGAAGCAGCTTAGCAGAAGCAGCGGCAGCAGAGAAGCAGAAGGGAATTAAGAGACTGCTGTCACTGATATGATAGACTATAAAAAGTAAATCAGTGAAAATTATGATAATTTATGCATGCAATAAATGCCAATGAGCAAATAAAATGGCATGAAACGATGGAGACTAAAAAATAGTGAGTGAAGAAAGTATCATCCTTACAGTTTATGGTCAAGAACAGTTTCTACAACAGAAGAATTTGAATAAAAACTCTGATGAAGTGAAGGGGTGGCACCTTGAAATAAACAGAAGATCATTGAAATAAACAGGAAAAATAGAGAAAGGTGCTGTGATAGAAAAGAGTTTAGCTGTCAGAACAAGGAAAAGTTTGTTGAAGAAGAATGACTACATAGAAGTGTGGGGATGTTTGAGGATGTTATAAAAAACCTTATGAGACATGAATAAAAGTTTCTGATTTATTTTCAATGAAATTAAGAATTAAAGACTGTTTTAAACAAGGAAGTTCAGGTGGTTGGCTTTAAAATATTACCACCCACATAGTAGTCCACATGAGAAATGATGGTGTCTTAGGCCTAGGTGTTATTAACATTAATAGAAATAGACAGATATTTGCAGCTATTGCTGACATATTTTCCTATGGCTTTTTGATGAATAGCATTCATCTTTCCATTATACTTTATAATTTCTACATCTTTAAAATGTAGACAAAGATTTTATTTCACATACAGAATGATCAGAGTAAGGTATTCAGTTCAGTGGGCCTTCAGAGACCAGTTATTGTGTGGATGGAATACCATTATTTGGGAATGGAGAACATTAACTTTAACAATAGAATAATCAAATTGTAGACCAGTGAAAGATTGGGTTGTTGAAAAGGAATGAAAGAGTAAGCATTAAAGTTGGCCAAATTTATAAAGAAGATAAATAGACTTTGTAATATAATGATGCATGACCTTGAAAATGCATACAAAATATTTAGCCTTCACATAAAAGATGCTACTGGAAAAACACTTTTTAAATATTTCCACCTTAAACCAAAATAAAGAACATATCCTAAGACATAAAGTATGATCCCTGTGACTTCTTACTGCTTATGATATAGGATGCAAAACCTCAGCATATATTTGAGGCTCTTTAAAATCTATGTTGTGCACCTTATTCCTAACACATGGTCCATGCTTTTGTCTCCCACTTAATTTGTAATTATTCTTTGAATGATAAATTCTTTTGTTGAAAATACCTTACCTTTGCTATTATCCTTACTTGGAATATTTCCCTTTAAGTATCACTACAAATATCACCTTCCTGTGCGAACTACTTTGAGGTTACCAATGACTTTCTCTTCTAAAATCTGATAGCACTTACTGTATATGTGTACTTTAGCAAAGTCAACAGAGAAGGCAATGGCATTCCACTCCAGTACTCTTGCCTGGAAAATCCCATGGACTGAGGAGCCTAGTGGGCTGCAGTCCATGAGGTCGCTAAGAGTCAGACACGACTGAGTGACTTCTTTCACTTTTCATTTTCAAGAACTGGAGAAGAAAATGGCAACCCACTCCAGTGTTCTTGCCTGGAGAATCTAGAGACAGGGGAGCCTGGTGGGCTGGCATCTATGGAGTCGCACAGAGTGGGACATAACTGAAGCGACTTAGTAGCAGCAGCAGCAGTGGAGTCAAATTTTTATCTAGATAAGTTTACATATCTGTCTCTTCCATTAACTTAGGAGCTGCTTATTGAAACCATTGATATTACTTCTTTATGCACAATGACAATACAATATAGTATAGTCAATAAGTATGTGAAGAATTTACTTAAAATCCTATTTCAGAAGAATAATAATCTAATCCAAAAACTCCAACAGCTAAAATGATATTGTAAGGGAGAAAAAAAATATTTCTTCTATCCTTCTTAGTTCTTTGTCTGATCTAATAATCAAGTAACACAAAACAGGTTAATGGGAGGAAAAAAAATTTGATTATATCCATACACAGACCCCATAAAAATATGTGACCCACAGGCAGGTGATTGAGGCTTATATGCTATCCCGAGATAAGTCAAGAAGCAGATCAGGGTGTGGGACTTCAAAGGAAAACAATTCACAGAACAAATGTTTGATATACACACATTTTCCATGCCATGCCATGCCATGCAGAAGAGTCTTTCTGATGTAAAAAGAGGTCATCTTTGATAATATTAAGAGCTTCTTCTTGGCACAGACTCTATATCCAAATTATTTTATTTTATTATTTATTTATTTATTTATTTTTAATTTTAAAATCTTTAATTCTTACATGCGTTCCCAAACATGAACCCCCCTCCCACCTCCCTCCCCATAACATCTCTCTGGGTCATCCCTGTGCACCAGCTCCAAGCATGCTGTATCCTGCATCAGACATAGACTGGCGATTCAATTCTTACATGATAGTATACATGTTAGAATGTCATTCTCCCAAATCATCCCACCCTCTTCCTCTCCCTCTGAGTCCAAAAGTCCATTATACACATCTGTGTCTCTTTCCCTGTCTTGCATACAGGGTCGTCATTGCCATCTTCCTAAATTCCATATATATGTGTTAGTATACTGTATTGGTGTTTTTCTTTCTGGCACAACAAAGGAAAATATATCCAAATTATTTTAGAAAGTTATGGAGGGCTTCTGTTTCTCAGAATAACCAGCCCAAAACAACCCTCATGCCTAAGAGCCACATTTTAGGGTGGCAAAATTTGTTTCTCTACAATGTGTAATTTGGACCGAAAACAGAAAACATTCATGTTATATTGTTCCTAGATTTAACCATCAAAGCAGGCTATTAGTAATTTAATGAGGACTACAGTGATGTTTACATGACATACTCATATTTTCTAGGTTGTACAAAATAGTGGGAGGATTATGTGCTTTATACATTTTTATTACAGTAATTCATCATCATGGAGGCCAAGCCATGTCTGATATTTTGCTAGTTATTCTCCTGCATTATCTCAATTAATACTTCAGCATCAGTTTAGCTAGACAGTTGCTAATTCCATTTTGGAGGGAGGAAATAAAGAAGCTGAGAAAGATTAAACGACTTCCCCAAGATCACACAGCAGGGAGATATAATGTCAGGCCTCAGACCCCAGAGTTCTTGTCCTTTCCTCTGCATTATCCAACAGAGAGGGACAACACATTGCCTTAGAAAGGGATAGTTGTGCACATAAAGTCTCTATTTTCTGCTCTAAGAAGCAGAGAGGAGAGCCTGCATGCTCTATTTACCTATGAGCTTGTGATGTTCAGTAGCTGTTAAAAAAGTTTGCTGGTGTCCAACCACTAAGGGGCAGTGATACACAGCGATCAGCTCATTGTGACTCTGAGCAGTGAGTCATGGCAGCTCCAAGTCCATTGCAAGGAAAAGAATTGAATCCTCTTGGTTTTATTTCTCAGTAGAGAACTGGAGCAGAAACAAAGCAAAACACTTTATCTCCCCCCAGGATCTAGTTATACCTTTTACTAAGACAAACACATCACATTCAATTCTCCTCTCTCACTGCTGACGAGGGAGAAGAAATACATTCAGAGAACCAACCAGAACAGCCAGATTATTCTCACCCAAAAATAAACCGTGGCTTTGTTTACAGATCCCTTTCCTGTCTTTACCCACTGTCCTGTGCTCACAGAAGCAAGCAAGATAACACCTAGCAAGAAAAGACGGTCTCTTTTTTTGTGGCTGAAATTTAAAATATCAAACGGGCTGTAATGTCTGAATGCTTGGCCTCTAGCAATTAGTGTCTTGGTGACTAATATCCTCCTAGCTCTATTAGTTCCAGATCCTTTGCATTATATCCTCGGATTTTGCTTTTATGCTAGGCAAGAATGCAGTGAAACTGCTATTATAAAGGTTAAGGGGAAAATCCTTGCACTCTAGTTGACACTTTGTATTGATCTAGTACAAAATCCAACCATTACTGAGACAGATGGGGGAGCTCTGAGACTCTCAATCCCAAAATTGCATCTGTCGTTGCTGTTGCTGCTGTACATGCTGACAATAGCTATAGTCTGAAAAGCAGGGTTTACATGCCTGAAATAAATTGTTTTGATTAGAACCTTTAGGAGAGAAAGTCATAAGGTACAGTTTTATTGACTACTTGCCAAACAACACAGACCCATGCACTGTAAGCTTGTTTGGCTCATGTAAGTCAAGTACCAACTAGGATTTTATTTTCTAGGGTTATGGACTTGGAGTATAATATATTATCATTTACTTTGAATTATTGCACACATAGGATCTGAGGAAGTGGAATTAATTCTGAACTATTGCTGACCTCTGTGTATATGTTTATTTGTTTGTTAGTTTGCTTCCTTGTGGTGAATGTATTCTAATTTTTTGTGATAAAGACTGCTTTGATTACTCAGTAATCTATTAAGTGTGTGATCAACAAATTGAGTTCAAAAGGTGCCGCTGGGCACTAAAAAAATGACTTGTAAAGAGAATATTCATATAACTAGCCATATTAATAATGCCTTTACTCCTTTTCTGCTCTTCTTCTTCCCTGAAGCATATTTTTTCTCCTGCAGAGAGCTTTCTTTTAATCTGTTGCTGTTTTTCAAAAACAAGACAATTCAGTGCAATCAACCAAACAAAATTTGGACAAATTGATGTAAAATGCAAAATGAGGAGCCAACAGGCTTTTTTTTTTTTTTTCCTGAAGCTGGACCTGTGTTACATTATCTCCTAAGAAAGCAAGTCATTATGATGCTTCCCCCCACAAAAAAAAAAATACATGGAGATGATTATTCTTTCTTAACCTGTTTCAAAGTTGGCTATTATAAACAGATTTGAGCACACACAAAGTTTAGTATAAGTACTACCTGTAATGAAGCCACCTCGTTATGTCTGTTGTGCCTACACAAAAGCAAACGTCTTGCCGAGACCGAAAATTGTGTATGTATGTTTTCCATACTCACACTTTATGAGAACATAAAGGTAAGGATGGGAATAAAAGGATATCATATATATTATGGCATCTGTTTTTATTACAGGCACTGTTTTGTGTGTTTTACAGATATTATTTAATTTCATGTCAAATTTAGCACAAAAAATACAACTAACAAACATATACAGCTATGCTTACTAAGTGAGCTTTGGTTTATCAATCTTCCGGTATTTACTAATTCTACTACATCCTAACTTTGCATCAGATTAATTAATCAACTAATAAAATGAATGTAGAACATAATGACTTCCCTCTAGGAGTTTATAATCCATTTGAGAGATATGAATCATTGCATTTCATTGTTAGCTAGGAAATGCTAAATGTCAAGTGATTATTAAGGCTGTGTAATAAGATACCAAGAAGGGCCAGATATTGCTAAATGAATAGAAGAATAATTTACTGGATATAACAAATGCCCATTTAAAAAAGGACATGGATTAATTAAAATGGCAGCACCAGTATATGAGACTAACATTTGACCAATGGCTGTTCTTATTTCATAAATTATTCTTAATATGTGCTGATACTACCAGATTTTAAAGTGGTGAGATCGAGGGTCTCAATTTTTAATAACTCATTTGAATGACAAGCTGCATAGCTTTCAATTTATATGCTGTAGAAGAGCTAAAGGTGGAATTAAATCAGCTAGAATCTGCACCTTGTATGGGGGGGGGGGCGTTTAGCTCTGCTATAAAGGACCGTAAATTATAATTTTCAACAAGCAAGCTGCATTAGCAGACACTCGCAAATGCTAATTGAAAAGTACCTCTCATTATTCTAAATGACATAAACACAGTATTGCTATAACTTATACCATGAACATTGTTATCATCATTATTACTACAAGGCAGATAAAAAGCTTATTACATGAAAGTGGTAAACATTTCTCTATATGCCAGAAATGCCAGATGTGATTGTATGGGGTTCGCTTAGGTAGACTCTTACCTCATTCAGTTATGCTCTGAGAATTTGAGGCTGCTGTAGGCAGCAGGAGTAAGTAGTTCTACCACTCTGGGAAGAGTTAAATGCTGTCCCTCTACTCTTAAGCAGCCAGGAGGGTCATAAGCATTGAGATAAATGCAGCATCATTTATTACCTCTGTCTCTCCCACTGTGTTTTTGAGAGGAAATATTGGCACTTACCTTGCAACAGATTTGATCTTCTGTTCTCTGAGGAAATGCTGTCACTGGTATTATTTACTGTCTGAGCAACAAATCCTTGTAAATTATAATGATTCTCCAGACAACCATTTACAAATTTAATCAGTGATGATTTCCTTGCTTTTTTCAATTATTCCTAAATTATATTCAGCCACAGTAATATACTAAGCCCTACACCATATTTATTTTAGAAATAAGACTACAGTAAGCCTCCAATCTAAAAGAAAGGCTACAGATAAGAAGCATCTATCTGACACCCTATTGAGAAAAATAGTACTCCTCATGCCTTAAACTATATAAGTAATGTGAGAGATTCTAAATCATGCTGCATGGCAAGACATTTTATTACTTCCCATAGACAACACACAGAACCCAAATAACCAGTAATCAAAAACTGTTAACACCAACTAGAGCTTTATCCCACCTTGAAGACAGACAGACCTAAGTTTGTGTTCTGCCATCACCACCGTTTATTAGCTATACACCCATGAGAACAGTTTACCTTCCTAGGACTCAATTTCTTCAAATGTAAATGGAAAACGCTAATACAGCTCTGACCCAATTATCAGTAAAATTAAGTGATATGATAGATACAAATAATATAGAGAGGTCTAGACAGTCAGTAATCAGTACATGTTATAAACAGCTCACCCCTCCTCTATGTTTAAATGAAGCGACTTAGTCTGAAATAATTTAAATAATTGCCAAGGATCATACTAATAATTGGAATAGCCTCAGGGTTTGAACATGATTCCAGTTTTGGGTCACTTTCTGTTAAACTTTTGGCTGCAGCGATTTGTATTACGTAAGACACAGATAGGTAGATATTTCCCTCAGCGTTTTAGTCACTGTTCAGTGGCAATCCTTCCGTTTTTGTACTCTTTTGTTCAGGTAAGGATATGGGAGAGGAGTGGCCCATCACTTCATGATATTGCCTTAGAGATTCCAATGACATTTTAGGCTTATCTCAAACTGCTTTTGCACTTGGACATGGTGATGTTGGACACTAATGCTGGATGAAGTTGAGCTGCCTCAAAAATCAATACTCAACAAGACTGAGCTGATGTTAATAAGCTAAGTAAAGGACCCTAGGACAAGGGCCAAGAACAGAGTAGTCTTAAGAAACTGAAAGAGTAACATTTTTCTTCCAGAAATAGAACATGAGGAGAAGGCTACGAGTTGTATTTTCGTATTCTGCTTATCATGCAATCTGGGAGTTAAAAATGGGAGATACCAAAGAAATACATGGAGGGCAGACTGAAAGCTGAAGTAGTGAAGTGAAAGTCACTCAACCGTGTCTGACTCTTTGTGATCCCATGTATTTTGGCCTGCCAGGCTCCTCTGTCCATGGAATTCTCCAGGACAGAATATTGGACTCATTGGAAAAAAACACTGATGTTAGGAAAGATTGAAGGCAGGAGAAGAGAATGACAGAGGATGAGATGGTTGGATGGCATTAATGACTTGATGGACATGAGTTTGAGAAAGCTCTGGAAATTGGTGATGGACGGGGAAGCCTGATGTGCTGCAGTCCATGGGGTTGCAAAGAGTCGGACATGACTGAGCGACTGAACTGAATTGAACTGAGAATACTGAAGCGGGTAGCTGTTCCTTTCTCCAGGGGATCTTCCCAACCCAGAGATCAAGCTCATGTCATCCACATTGCAGGTGGATTCTTTACCATCTGAGCCACCAGGGAAGCCCAAGGCTGAAAGCTAAGCACACACAAGTAAATATATAAGCCTCTTTTAACTACTAGTCAAAATGGCAACAAATGTATATTAATAAGTTATAAAAATACAAAGATAATTTATCTGTCAGTGGACGTCTAAGTTGCTTCCATGTCCTAGCTATTGTAAATAATATTGCCATGAACATTGGGGTACATATGTCTCTTTCAATTATGATTTTTTTTTTCAGGGGATATGCCCAATAGTGGAATTGCTGGGTCATATAATAGTGTCCTAGGTTTTTAAGAAATCCCCATACTGTTCTCCACAGTGACTGTAAAGAAGTTTCAGCACATACACACAATGAAATAAAACCATAAAACCATAAACCATAAAAAGGAACACATTTGAATCAGTTCTAGTGAAGTGAATGAACCTAAATGAACCTAGTCTATTATATAGAGTGAAGTGAGTCAGAAAGGAAAAAACAAATTTTATATATTAAGACATATATATGGGATCTAGAAAAGTGGTACTGATTAGCCTGTTTGCAGAGCAAGAATAGAGATGCAAATAAACAGACTTTGGATCCAATGTGGGAAGGAGAAGATGGGACGAATTGAGAGAGTAGCATTGAGACATGTACATTACCATGTGTGAAATGAATGGCTAATGGGAAGTTGCTGTATAGTACAGGGAGCTTAACCCAGTGCTTTGTGACAACCAGGAGGGGTGGGACAGGGTAGGGGTTGGTGGGGAGTTTCAAGAGGGAGGAGACATGTGTATATTTGTGGCTGATTTGCATTGTTGTACAGAAGCCAACACAATATTATAAAGCAATTATCTTCCAGTTTAAAATAAATGTTAAAAAGATAACAATTTATAATTTGAGTACCTGTGATTGTCCCGAATCTTCTGAATTTCAAGATTTCAGAAGCCAAATAAGTAAGCTTTTTAGAATAAAAAGAGGCCCCAATTCAGAAAATATTAAGATGAAAAAATTTATGCAAATAATTAATTAGTTTTATTAATAATATGCCTCAGTTTGGTATAAGTTGTTAAGTGAAATAATAAAATAATCATATTCTATTCCTGGGTCATTAATTTTGTCTGGGATTTCATTATGCTTAAATCCCATTTTATTGATTAGGGGAAAAAGGTAATGTTAAATCTTTTCCAAATAAGAAATTATTCAATATATACAGACTTTCAAGTTTTGAAGTTATTTTGGTAACCTATAAAAAGTGTATGTTTGTAAGTATGTACTTGGTTATATGTATTCATTAATGCTATTTTGGTATTGAAAGTGGTTTATTAAAAGATAAATGCTGCTACTGCTAAGTCGCTTCAGTCGTGTCCGACTCTGTGCGACCCCATAGACGGCAGCCCACCAGGCTCCGCCGTCCCTTGGATTCTCCAGGCAAGAACACTGGAGTGGGTTGCCATTTTCTTCTCCAATGCATGAAAGTGAAAAGTGAAAGTGAAGTCACTGAGTCGTGTCCAACTCTCAGCAACCCCATGGACTGCAGCCTACGAGGCTCCTCCGTCCATGGGATTTTCCAGGTAAGAGTACTAGAGTGGGGTGCCATTGCCTTCTCCGAAAAGATAAATACCTATACATAAAAAACAGTGGAGTCTCTGATGCATCCCAGTAAATAAATGTTTTAAATTGATATCTAAAACAAAGGAAAAGAAGATGTAAGCCAAATATCATCTCATCAGCTGATAAAGACTAAGCCAGAAAAAGTCAGTTAATGTTGGAATTAAGTGGTTCTGCTTAGTAACCCCCAGAATAGAATAAATGTAGCATAAAATATATGGTCATATTAACAGATTGGAGTTCTGTGGCCTCTTTACAACTCTTAATGATTCTATATCATAAATTTCACTCTTTTGAAATCTTTGTCTACATTAATACTTATCTTTGTCTACATTAATAAATACTGCATTAATACTACTTAATGCATTAGTATTATTATTACTATTATTAATACTGCATTAATAATACTACCTTGGAATGATTGATACACAATCAAAAACATGAAAATAAATGACTTTTTACAGAGACATGAAACAGTGTCTTAATCCAATGCAATAAGAGCTAGGATTTTGCCTCAAATATCTGGCCATCTCAGTCTGTGATTCAGCAATATCACTTCTCATCAATGTGTTGTCCACCCCTTAGCTTAACAATCATCTTGTATATGTATTGCTCATCAGTATCTGGTTTTGCACTGATAGTCCACCAAGCAACATGAATATGTCACACCTGTTTAGCTCTAATGAGCTTTACACACAACATAAAAGATGGTTTCTATATCTACCATTCTCTTTCAATATCATATGACAACTACAAGTTTAATAAACTTAAATAAGTTTAAATAATTCAATTTAATTTTCTGTTTTATACCTTACATTGTTGTCTGTATTCAAAATCTCACCTGAGAAATAATGGAGTTTTATTGCCGTTTTCTTGGTGAAACAGCATAGACTTTCCTCATTGCCTTCAACTCCTTTGTCTCTCCATTCTTCAACCCATCAAACATATAAGGGAAGTAGAGGCCCGTGGGGACAGACTATAGTGACAACTTTCAAAGGTACCATCTATGTCGCATCCATCAGCCCTTCCTTTTGGCATATACCTAGCACAGCAGTCAAAGAGCTGTATAATTGCTGTTAAGCATTTAATAACAATGGCTAAAACATGCATTAACTGCTGTCTCCTTTTGTAATACAGTGAAAGGAATTTTCATACAAGAAAATGATATGAAGCAGCTATTATTCTGTTGCTATTTCCTCTAGTGGTCACACTGACACCGCACGGTAACAAATGAAAATATTCAGATAGTTCTACTTTATTCCAAATATGGATATGTTAAAAAAAACTCAAGAAGTTATTGTTATTACTATTATTTTTAATTCCAGTAAGAAAATTCTTCAGTACAGTAAAATACAGACCTCCCTCTGTCCTTAGAGTCTCTTTTGACCACAAGAGGAAGAGTCACTCTTTGCTTGGATGAGATTGAGAGGAGAGAATTAACAAGTGTGATCCAGCCCTATTCTTTCTCTCTGGTACACTTGCTGGAGGAAAACACATTCTCCCTGCCTTACTTTCCTTAAAATTTTACAGGGGCAGGACTCCATGGAAAAGTCTTGTAAGTCCCCAGCCCCAATTGAAACTGACTGGGCAAGTTCAATTTCAGGATGTAGTCTGAACAAGCCCACACAGCCAACAGACTGAAAGACAATTTCTCCAATTTAAACTTTATCAGTATTCTGTGTGCTTTTTTGATCTCCATCTGTCTAATCCTTGAGTCTCTCAATTGATTCCAACTTGAGCAGAAAAAAACCAGGATGCTGTTTATTGTTCTCCCTTCAAATTGCAACATTTATTGATGTTTCATTTATTTGAATTTTATTAATTTATATGGCTCATAAACCCCACTGAATTATGATTCAGTGTTTCACAAACACTTAATTATTTACCTCTATAGAAAAGTTATAGTTTTCATTATATTTATAATAGCTTTATTAACTTTTCATTAG
The DNA here is from genome assembly GCF_001704415.2 of Capra hircus. NCBI lineage: Eukaryota > Metazoa > Chordata > Mammalia > Artiodactyla > Bovidae > Capra > Capra hircus. The sequence goes on from NC_030813.1 coordinate 47,998,840, forward strand.
TTAGATGAAATTGCATTCTAATAAAATCTTAAACAATGATCATAGATAGGAAACTTAAGTGAAAACAAGCTATGGAAAATGCAGAAGAAATCAACTCAAATAACACCTAAATTGACTGGAGTATTTGTAAGGCAGAAATATAAATTGCTTTTTTATGTGTTCTAACTAGGTCCGCTTCCAGGAACACAGTAGTACCAGATTTTTAGTGGAAAGATTTCCAAGTTTTTTAATCGTTGAATGTTATTGGAAATTTTCTAATTTTTCCTTATTTTCTTAGAACAGCTTAGAATCATTTTCCTGTTATTTCAGCCGTATAGATGAAGTGTCTTCTGCATAATATTTTAGGGTCAGAATTTATCTGGGTACCAGTTTCAAAGGATCTTTAATGTTTTTAATTCATTAATAAAAGAATCTTCAGGAAGTAAAATGATTTCCTTTACCTATAGTCACTATTTATTGCTTTTCCTCAAGAACAAAGGTTTAGGGTGTATATTTTGATTTCCCATTTTTCAGCTTTGTACTATATTCATTACATTTTATTTTACATTTAAACTAAACCTCGATACCATTTCCCCCCCCAAAAAAAAAATCAGCAGAAAATGAGACAAAAAAAGAGGAATTTTCAGATTCCCTTCAAACCCTCTTGTATTTTTTGTCCTTCAACTATAAAGTGATACATTATCTGTAGGCCAAGTGCTTTGAGTTCATTTTCCATTTTTGAAAATCCAAGCATGCAAATATCCCTGTGCTCTCAGAAATGCGAGCTCAATTTAAGCTATGTCACTGAGGAACAAAGGCAATTAAATTAGCCCTCCCTGTTCTCCTTGATGCCTTTCTCCTGACCATACTATTTTACTGATAATTTTTCTCAAAAATCATGTCAATAGAGCTCAAGATCAAACTCACAGGGTACTAACCATCATAAGTGAGTACCTCATTTCACCTCTGGAAGAAAACTCTTGGATAAGACTGACTTATTTATATTACATTCTGATGAGAGATTTCCTCAGGAGCCCTGGTTCTCTCAATTGATGCTGATGTGTCCTCACCCCAAATTTAACTTTTTGTTTCCACTTTAAATGTCATTGAGGTGATCTTTGGGCTTCCCCCATGCCTCAGTGGTAAAGAGTGTTCCTGCAACGCAGGCTCCACAGTGACACTGGTTCAATCCCTGGGTGAGGAAGATCTCCTGGAGAAGGGCGTGGCGACCCACTGCAGTATTCTTGCCTGGAGAATCCTATGGACAGAAGAACCTGGCAGGTACAGTCCATGAGTTTGCAAAGAGTCAGACACGACTGAAGCAACAGCATGCACACACATACAGGTGACCTTCACAAGGAAGACGTAGTAGCTAGAACAAATCAGCATGCTTAATATCACTTTCCATTTACTTTTGCTAATGCATATCCTTGCCCAGCTTAGAAATTTAAGCTCAGAAAGAATCTCACCAAAAGTATAGGTAAAAATCGCTGTGTCATTTCATGACTAACGTGGAACCATTTGATTAGGAATACAAATTCATAGAATGCTCTGAATGGGAAAGTTACTTAACTAGAATTTGAGAATAGTACTCAACCTATTTAAATGATATAGTAAGCAAAAAGAGAAATACAATTTTAAAATCTAGAATATTAGTCATGAATAATCTTAAAATTCTATTCTGTTTTGTACTTAAAACCATTCATAGTTCAGGTCTGTGTAGACTAATGTATACAGCCAATCTATACCAAAATGCTTCATGCATATAAGCATTTGTTGACTTACCAACATTTTTTAGGTGATGATATTTTTATCTTTCCTAAATATATTTAGGAAATAGCTTCATGCTATTTTTTAGTCTAAGAGTACTTGTCTTCTTTAATGTCTAGGAAATAATGATAAAATATGGAAAATATAATCAAATATATCAAGACATACCCCTTTGTTACAAAACCAGGCAAATGCAAAAAATTGGATATGGATATTGCTGTCATTCTGGTGGGATTTATGTATGAGATACTGGTTATTGTTCTCATATGGCTTTATGTGATTTTTTTTAAGAATAACAGGTGTAGTATATTGGATAATAATGGAAAGCTATAGTTAATATTGAGAATCCATATTCATAAAGTGGAAAAAAATATGAGTCAAATTTTAAACATTGCTTTGAGTTGGATCAAGAAATGCTGAAATGTTTAACTGTCACTTTTTTAACCTTTCTGAGCCAACCCATGCAAAAGAGCAGGAAGAAATGTCAACCTAGAGACACTGTCCATCAGTCTATGGCATAGTACAAGTATCTGGTAAACACAGAGTCCCATGGGGACTCACTTAAGGCACTGACATTTTATATTTTTGCACTTATGTGAAAGATAAAATGTTAAACTCATGCAAGTATCTGTATATTCCTTACAAAGGCCTAAATTACTTGGGAAACGATGAAGCTGAATGACCAAGAGAGCAGTAATAAGTATTTAATGATTTTTCTCCACAGACTCACACTGCAGTACTGGACCTCTTACCCCTTTCTTGCTCAAAGGGGCTACTCCCAGTGATGCCTGGAATGACTGACAGTTCTGCCAACTGTACAAAGTTGGAGGAGGAACATAGCTAAATTCTTCCGCCCTGTCTTCTGAACAGGTCATTCTTTCAAGCAGCAGCTTTAGCAATTCACTTCAATTTTGAGGAAATGAGTTTTTGTTACATGACTACTCTGTTCTCAGAAATACGTTTGGCTTGTCAATAGGAAAGGTCCATTTTGGGGTTCAATCAATGTGTAAAGGAGATTTTTCAGTCACAGGAGATTCTTACCTTTCAATAGAGCTACTTTTCCACCTCTCCTTTCCCAGGCAAGTCCCAGCCTCTCTTTTACAGTTGTATTGTTTGAAAACCATTACCCCTCAGTAATGGTATGAGGATTGTGATCTAAAACTTGTCTGTAACCATTTCAAAGTGCTAATGCTAGTGATAATATCCCCTCAGTGACTAAAGGAACACCAACTGAATTGAAATGTTCTCTTGTTAGTGGAAAAAAAAAAACCAACAAAAAACTCTGCAACTTCAGGGAGAGTGAGCAACAATGACATTTACAATGGTGAGAACAGCAGGGAGCTCTCTGTACATACTGGTTAAAAGAATAATGTCTTGGTTATAGTGGGGATGAGTTTCTATTAAGAGGTGATTTGGGTCTCTATACTGTCGGTTTTTGGGCTCCCAAGAAGAATTAAGCTGCCTCCCTGGAAAACCTGGGTACCGTTAGATAAAGGATATTTAAATGGCCTGGGGTGCAAATATGACACATTTCCTAATATGTCAGAACAGAGTCAGAATTCGACATTAACCTCCAAATGGAAGCTAATGCAGAAATTCATTTTTTAATCAACTTGGCTATTTCCATATATCTATTTTTATATTTTTTATCTGTCACCATAATTTAAGGTCATTTTGACAAGGGTGCTATTTGGGGTTTTCATTTATAGTCCCTCTCTATGCTTTTGTGTTTTCTGTCTTTTTAATTTCAATTATAATCTGAATTAGATATGAGAATAATAGTTATACTGGGTTTTGCCTTATACATTATTGGAATTCAGGAAATGGAGATGGTTGCCTACAATTATATGATTCATATCCTTCCTGTAATTAATTGTAATCTCATGACTACAATAGTAATTTATTTGACTATAGATCAAAAGTCAGTATTCTGGAAGGATCAGATCTCTTGCTAGAGTGGCATCAATGCTTTAAGTATTCAGTGAATATTAATTGATGGTAATAAATATATTAATGAATGGTAAGAGATGATAATTGCTAAAAATAAGCAGATCATATCTTTTAACTTAAATTTTATATTATAACATAATAATAATTGATAGGCTACTATTATCTGCTAGAGGAGGGAAAAAGTCCTCCTTACCCAACTCCTTTTAAAAAAGTATGTTTATTCTCAGACACAGAGAGTCATCTAAAAATTAAAATATATCCCTTAGTGAAAAATCCCTTCCTACAATTTTTACCAGTTTAATTTTGTAACAAATCTGCTTTTAAATTGCACTGTCAAGAGGGTAAATTTCTGCACATACATTTAAGTGGTAGCATTAAGTTCAATAACCATTCTTTTAAAATGTATGGTTAACTAGGCTTGCACCAACTGTCTAATTTCAAAAAAGTATATAGGTAAACTTTCTCATTTATATTTATAACATCTCAAAAAAAAATTGCTGCTGTAAGACTCACAATAGCTATGTTGCAGATTTATAGTGTATGCATATATCTTTCAGAATGCAGAATTCTTGCACAGTATGATATGTGCTTTGGGTATGCATCAAAAAGAATTTCCAAATTTTACATTGGCATGTGGAAGAAGAGGGTGAATTATCAGTGATATTGAGATATTAATTATTCAGTTTTACTTCCATGTGTTATGAATAATGTATATGACAGTCAACAGTAGAACAGGTTCCCATCAGCATGAAATAGTCTATAAACATATACAGGAACACCAGGATACTCCTGATGTAATTAACTTGTCTTGGTCTTAGTATGAAGACTTCATTGTCATCAAGATTGGTAGGACAGATCTGTTTTCCTATGCCTTTGGTGTTGGCCCAGCAGATAGCATGAGATGGAGTAAAGTTAATAAGGCAAAAGTGGATTAATTCTATTGATAGAGAGAGTTTAGAATAGTTTTGAACTATGATCTATGGCAAACTGTGGTAGAAAAAAATAACTTTCCTTAGTTGTTCTTTTTTTCTCTCTTAGCTTATTTTTTTAAAAAAATATGTTCTTTACTTTTACCAGTAAATATTTGCCAGCATTTACTTAGTGTCAGAACCTAAGACAGTGCTTATTACAAGATCAGATTCTGGGGCAATTCAGAATCTTTTCCAAACCAAGTCCTCGTATCCAGGAAGCTTTATTTCTTTAATAATTTCTCTACTGGAAGAAATGGTGAAAATAACACCTAAACTAATAGGTTGATATAAGGACTAAATGAAATAATTCTTGAGGAAAAATGCTGATTACAATTATTATTGGTATTGTTGTTAAAGAAGCACCTTAATTTTTATATGGTATGCCAGGTACAATGAGAACAACTGAGGATAAAATAGTATTTGAAAGCAAGAAAAAAAAGCACAATTGGGAATTAAAAAATAAACTCAAAATGAAGTAAAAGTGAATTCAAATGTGTTGAAATTTTATGAGTATATGGTGAAATAAGCTATTTTTTCTGCATTGGCTAGTTGGCATGAGCATCATAAAAATGATTAAGGAGAAAGTTCAAGCTTCTTGCAAAGAGGGCACAAAGAAGTTTATGACTCCCTCCTCAAAACTCAACTCTTGGAAAATTAAAGACAGGAGGGGAACATGGCCTTTAAGAACCAGTTGATCAAACAAACAATAACAATAAAATATGAATAACCAACCAATAAGGTTGGTTACTTGTTGGGAGCCAGCGTGAGGAACTCCACCCATGGCAAAGGTCATGAGGAAGGAAGCTTGGCATACGCAAAGGCGTGATCAAGCCTCAGGAAACCTCCTGTTCCCGAGCATCTACCCCCAAAACCAGAGTACTTTACGGGGAGCTCTCCCCCATAACCATTTCTCTCAGAGAAGGAGTTAACTTGCAGCTCCAGTTAATAAAAATTCCTGGGCGTGACAAGAGTGTTTCAACTTACGAGCTCTGAAGGTTCTCTGGCCTGCCTGATCAGGCTCTCTGCCGCATATGATTGTTTACAGCCTCCCAACTGTGAGAGGCACGGGATGTTTTAAAACTTTCTAAATACAGACTCTTTTGAGAAGTTAGAAGATCATTAGTATAGTATAGTAGGTTGATTAAGAATTATATTGGTGAAGGGTTTTTTCATTTGTCGTGCCAATAATTAACTGCTAATTCCCTGCCCTGGGTGTGACAAGGATATCTTAGGTCAAACCTCTCTGCTGACAGACTAGCTTGTGTGACAACCTCTCAACCATAAACAGCACAGAGAGTTTGGAGTATTAGCATAGGGCTTTTTTCATTGATGAGTCAATAATTACCATCAGGCCTCCATATCCTTAGGCACCTGGGAATATATTAATCAATATATTTGGAATATAGAAAAGGAAATATAGTAGTTTTTGATGTTAGCAATACTAGACTTTTTGAGCTAATGAATTTTCTCTTTTATTATAGACCACTGTACTTTGTTATAAATCACTGTGTCCTTGCTATGCAAAAATGTAACTTTATCACTGTCTTAAGACAAAATAGATCTTAAGGGGAACATTGGTGAAGGGTTTACATTTGTTGAGCCAATATTTGCTGATAAATCTCCTTATTCTTGCCCTTATAATGAATATAACTAGCATATAGGAGAAATAAGTATTAACCTTTAAGATTAATCATGTTAAACCTTAGGTTAAGTAAATTCCTTTCTTGATTGTAACTCACTACACCCTCACCCTATAGGAATGCAACTTTATTTGGAGGGTGGCGCCTGATTTAAGAAAAAATCACCCCTGGAAAAATAAGTTTTCTGGTTAACTGACCGGTATCAGAAAGGGCCATAAAATGTCAGCAGACCTCATGGCCAAAAGATGATGAAACTCATAAGACCGTTGTATAATTTTATATGAAACACCTGATTGTGACAAGGGTCAGGTCTGCTGACCCCTGTTTGACTCTGTATTCATCCTTACATATAACAAAAGGTATATAAACAAACCTGAAAAATAAAGAAATTGGATCAGTTTCTGGAAAGACTGATTCCCCCGTGTCATTTCTTTCTTGCTCCCCATTTTCCTGGCTGAATTCCCATCTGAAATGTGGGTACTCACCAAGCCTGCTAATTCTGCCTGGGCTTCTGAGATCGGACCAGGGAGGCCTCAGTGCCTCCTCTCTTTTGGGAGAATGGAAAGACGCCTGTAGCCTACGTAGGTGGTGATTGGTATTCCATGTAAACCAGTTATTCAGCCTCTTTTCTCCACTAATTCTTCTACTACACTATCTGTTTCTAATCTCCCTCTATATCTGTAATTAAATAAGTTTTTTTCCAGGACGCCGACTCCGTCCCCACATTCGAATTACCCTGGATCCACCGGGGCTGGACCCCATCAGTTACTCAGACAGTAAAGAATCTGCCTGCAATAGGGGAGATCTGGGATAGCTCAGCTGGTAAAGAATCTGCCTGCAATGTAGGAGACCCCAGTTTGATTCTTGGGTCAGGAAGATCCCCTGGAGAAGGGATAGACTACCCACTCCAGTATTCTTGGGCTTCCCTTGTGGCTCTGGTAAAGAATCCACCTGCAATGTGGAAGACCTGGGTTCAATCCCTGGTTTGGGAAGATCCCCTGGAGAAAAGAACGGCTACTCACTCCAGTATTCTGACTACCCACTCCAGTATTCTGGCATAGAGAATTCCATGGACTGTGTAGTAAATGGGGTCACAAAGAGCTGGACACTACTAAATGACTTTCACTCACTCGGTTTCAATCACTGAGTCAGGAAGATCCCCTAGTGAAGTAAATGGCAACCCAATTCAGTATTCTTGCCTGGAGAATCCCATGGACTGATGAGCCTGGTGGGCTATGGTCCATGGAGTCGCAAAGAGTCAGACTCCACTGAGCGACCAGCTCTTTCACTTTCTTTCAACCAAACAACAACACAGTTAAAACAATCATAAAATGACTGAGTATTGTCTTAGACTGGGCTGTTTAGGCATGTGTGACTGCAGTCTGGGAAAAAAGATAGTTGAAGCTTGCAGGGAGAAGATAGCTTCAAGAAATGTTCTAGGTTTTGTTCCCACCTTAGCCCCTGGTAGTCTTATTTCTTTAGAACAAAACTCCACAACTATTGCCTAAGTCATATGCAGTAGTTTCCTCAGGTTATTTCCATGCATTGAAAAGTCTGGAGTTAACCAAAAACAGGTAAAAATGTAGTACCCCTTGGGCAGTATTGTTTCAATCTGACCATAAGATTTTCTTCATGGCCTGATAGAAAATGGGAATAATTTAACTGGCTAAAATTATCACCAAAAAAAAAAAGGAGATCTGACTTTGAAGCCTTATTCAGTCCATATCTGCAGACCATATCTAACAACCTGAAGGTAATTTAAATCCACAGAACCAGAAACTAGATATTTGAAGAAGACAAACACCATGAAAGCAACTGGCCCACAGAAAGTAAAGTAAAATTATTAAAAGAGATGTAAACATTTTTAAAGAAAACAAAGATACTGGCAGTAAAAATAAATAATTTGATATATATATATATGTAATGATTGAAATATAAACAACATAGACAGATCTCATAATAGGTAGGATACAGTAAGGAAGAAATTAGTGCATTAGAATCTCAGATTGAAGAATTTCCAGGTGACTTGAGGAAATGATAGAGTTGGAAAATATATAAGGAAGCCTAAGATAAGATCAAACTATGAAAATTAATGGCATTTTTCTATATCAGAGATAAATAGCTAAGACGTAATATGAGGTTCTATTAATAAAAAGAGTGTTGTTTGGTTGGGGGCATTGATTAAAGGACTTAGAGACAGAACCATAGGTACAGGGGCATGTGAAAGTGAAAGTGTTAGTTATTAAGTCATGTCTGACTCTTTGTGACCCATGGACTGTAGCCCACCAGGTTCCTCTGTACATGTAATTCTCCAGGCAAGAATACTGGAGTGGGTTGCCTTGCCCTCCTCCAGGGGATATTCCACAGATTCTTTACCATCTGAGCCATAGGAAGCATAAAATAACGTAAATATGTTGCTGCAAATTATAGGGGTGAGGGCAGGTTATTCAGTCTATAAGAACTGGCTCACAATATCAATGAAAAACACTAAAACTCTATCTTTACATGACACCAAGTAGCTCCTATTGAATTAATTATCTAAAAGTGAAAGAGAAAACTATAAAGTTAGTAGAAGAAAATGTGAAAACTATTTCTTATATGGAGAAGGAATTCTTATGAAAAAATTCTCACCAATAAAGCTTTTTACAAAGATTCATTGAATCACATCACCAATAACTTTTGCCAGTGAATAATACTATTATAGACAGAATTATTAGAAGAGTGCCAAGTGAGAGACAATATTTCCATCTCCAAAATTCAGTTATTGAATATCCCTTTCTGCAAAATTAAGGAGATCTTGTCAATGAAAAATAATTATACAGCAGTTCCAAGGAACATATGAGGGGTTGTAAACTGCAATTTACAGAAGAGAAATACTAAAGTACTAACACGATATGAAGAGATGCACAATATCTTTGCAAATGCAAGTAACAATGTGATATCAGCTTATACCTATTTCTCTTGCAAAAGGAACTATTCTAAGTATGTGGGTGATTGTTATAACAACTCTCAAGCATGGGTGGTGACTCTGTATATTATGATATCTATTCTACACAGCAACCTGCCAGGACACTATCAAATTGCTCTAATGCATATATTTTATCCTAGCAGTTCTGCTCCTAGGAATTCATAATGTAGAACTGCTTACATGCATTCAGAAAGGGTCATTTAGTAGGATGTATAATACTATACCATGAGTGATAATGAAGAATTACAGGCAATTGAAGTCCCCATCACTTGAAAAGCAGATGGAAGTAATGGAGTGGATGTATATCATACTGCAGAAGAAGGAATACGCACATAACAGAGCATGGTTGGATCTTACAAATATAGCTCTGAATTAAGTACACACATACGTAAATGAGTTACAAACTATAATATCACTTATGCACATTTTAAATGACATAATCAATATGTATTTTAAAAGAACACTAAACAAAGATGCATAATAAACATATTAGAAATTTTGCCTCTGGGGAGGAATGGAGAAAAATGTCCAGGAAATAAAGGAATACAGCAAAGAAGGAATGAAGGTAAGGAAGCAAAGAGGGAAGGAGAGATTCAAGGAGGAAGAAAGGGACTAATGAGAGGAGAGTGAGAAGGAGGTCAGAGCAAAAGAGGGGAAATTCAAATGGACCAATAATTATAATGTATCATGAGCAGTATAATTAATTCATTCCAAAAAATGGAACTAGTAATTTGTAGGAGAACATCTCTCTCATCAAGGAAAGATGCATATATATATACAAATACATGTTCCCCTTTGTACAAATACATCTCAGAGTTATGCACAGTTAAACAAATACAGTAGAAAAAAAAAGATGGAAATCATGGAATCCATAACTCAAAACCTCTGGTATAATTTGTACATCTAATATCATAGTGTGACAGATATGGCATTCATTAATCAAATCATTTATGCCATAATTGTTGTTTTTTTTAAAGGAAAAAAAAATAACTTTAATCATTTATGCTCTTGAAAAGGAGTAACACTTCAGGATTTATGGCAGCGACTGAGGTTTGTATGTCTATTGCCCAGGGTGTGGTATGACTCCTCCCAGGCCCTTTTGTGCATGGTGCTGGTGACAGAACCAAAGTCAAACAAGATTGTAGCTGCATCTTCAAAGGTAAAGAACTGTTTCCAGGTCTTAGAACTGGGACCACAGTCAGAGAGTCTTTGATCTCAACGAAGCAGCTTTTGGCTGAATTTTATCCTGTTGGTTTCCTATTTCATGATCAGCAAAGAATATACTCATAAATAATCCATCAAACTTAAAATTTCTGCTCTTTGAGAAATGCTAGTAAGAATGAAAGTACAGCTCATACATCAAAAGAGTATTTGGGGGTCAAGAACCTGGCTCTGCATGGCTCCTGTCAGGCACCTGGTCTCCTTAGGTGAGGCATCTAAGGAGCATCAGCTTTGGGACATTGTGGGGTTCATGCTGACAAGAGTCTGGTCTCCTCAGGACTTGCAGGGAGGTGGTGACACTGAAGAAAAAGATGAATACAACCATTCAGATGGATTTCTTATGCATCATTACCTCCTCAGAGATTGCTTCCTTGACTATTATGGCAAAATTTCTGCTGAAAAATCAACTGATGGCCTTATTCCTTGAGGCCTCTACCTCCAGCTTCTAGGACTCTGCCCCCTGGTGAGCCATTGCCTACTCTTGCCTCCCCAGGAAACCTTCCGATATGTGTAGGAGGCTCCTCTGAGAGGGAGACACTCTTTCATCCAGATAATGAACAAAGTGGGATCAGATGGCCTCTGCTGGGAAGCTGCCACAGAAACTAGGGACAGATCAAAGCAGAAGAGGAACAACATCTGCTGCAACTAAAGCAAGGAAGAGTTTCTGCTGAGTCGAAGCTCTCTGATGTGTTCTTATGTACTGGATTTTGGAACTCAAGTCAAGGCCCTTTCATTTCAGGTGAAATTCCTCTTGGTAGATTGGACCTAAACTGCTCAGCAGACAGGATTACCACCTCACTCAGTCTTGCTCATCAGAGGAAAAACAAAAAATCAAACAAAAACTCAGCACAAATTTACCCTATATGAAGCTTACAAAACCACTGGACCAACCTTAGGAGGGCAGAAACCAAAAGGAAGAAAGAATTCAACCTTAAAGCCTAGAAAGGAGACCTCAAACACAATAAGTTAAAAACAAACAAACAAAAAAAACTATTCAAAAGGTAGAGAAATACTACACAAATGAAGGAACAAGCTAGAAACACAAAAGTCCAAATAAATTAAGAGGAAATAGGCAAATTACCCAAAAACGAATTCAGAAAAATGATAGTAAAGATGATTAAAAACCTTGAAAACAAAATGGAAAAAATGCAAGAATCAATTAACAAAGACCTAGAAAAATTAAAGAATAAACATACAGAGACAAACAACACAGTTACTGAAATTAAAAATACTCTAGAAGGATTCAATATCTGAAGCAGAAAAACAAATCAGTAAGCTGGAAGAGAAAGTGGTGGAAATAACTTCTCAAGAGCAGAGTAAAGTGAAAAGAATGAAAAGAACTGACGATAGTCTCAGAGACCTTTGGGACAATATGAAATGCGTCAACATTCAAATTATAAGGGTCCCAGAAGAAGAGTAAAAGAAAGGGTATGAGAAATTTTTAAAGAGATTATAGTAGAAAATCTCCCCAACATGGAACAGGAAGTCAATCAAGCCCAAGAGGCACAAAGAGTCCCACACAGGATAAATTCGATGAGAAACACACCAAGACACATACTAACCAAACTAACAAAGACTAAACACAAAGAAAGAATATTAAAAGCAGCGAGGGAGAAGCAACAAGTAACATACAAGGGAAACCCAATAGGCTAAATGGTTGGTCTTTGAGCAGAAACTCTGCAGGCCAGAAGGGAATTGCAGGATGTATTTAAAGTATTGAAAGGGAAAAATCTACACCAAGATTAACGGCAAGCATCTCTTTCAAAATTGATGGAGAAACCAAAAGCTTTCCAGACAAGCAAAAGTTAAGAGAATTCAGTACCACAAAAACAGCTTTACAACAAATATTAAAGTGACTTCTATAGTCAAGAAATACAAGAGAAGTAAAAAGATCTACAAAATCAATCCCAGACAATTAAGAAATTGGGAATAGGAAATTATATATCAATAATTTAAGTGTAAATGGATTAAATGCTCCAACAAAAAGACACAGACTGGCTGAATGGATACAAAGACAAGACCCATATATATGCTGTCTACAAGAAACCCACTTCACACCTAAAGACACAAATAGACTGAAAATGAGAGGATTTAAAAATATATTCCATGCAAATGGGAAGCAAAAAATGTTGGAGTAGCAGTCCTCTTATCAGACAAAATAGACCTTAAAATAAAAAGATTATAAGAGATAATGAAGGGCACTGCATAATGATCAAGGGATCAATCCAAAAGCAAGACATAACAATTGTAAATATCTACGAACCCAGCATGGGAGCACCTCAATACATAAGACAAACACTCATGTATGGATGTGAAAGTTGGACTGTGAAGAAGGCTGAGCGCCAAAGAATTGATGCTTTTGAACTGTGGTGTTGGAGAAGACTCTGGAGAGTCCCTTGGACTGCAAGGAGATCCAACCAGTCCATTCTGAAGGAGATCAGCCTTGGGATTTCTTTGGAAGGAATGATGCTGAGGCTGAAACTCCAGTACTTTGGCCACCTCATGCGAAGAGTTGACTCATAGGAAAAGACTCTGATGCTGGGAGGGAATGGGGGCAGGAGGAGAAGGGGACGACAGAGGATGAGATGGCTGGATGGCATCACTGACTCGAAGGACATGAATCTGAGTGAACTCCTGGAGTTGGTGATGGACACGGAGGCCTGGCGTGCTACGATTCATGGGGTCACAAAGAGTCGGACACGAGTGAGTGATTGAACTGAACTGAACAGACATAAAAGGAGAAATTGACAGTAACACATTAATAGTAGGAGACTTTAACACCCTACTCACACCAATAGACAGATCATCAAAACAGAAAATTAATAAGGAAACACAAGTCTTAAATGATGCATTAGATTAGATGGATCTCATTGATATCTTCAGATATTCCATCCAAATGCACAAGAATACACTGTCTTCTCAAAAGCACATGGAACATTCTCCAGGATAGACCGCATCTTGGGTCACAAATCAAACCTGATTAAAAAACTGAAATCACATCAAGCATCTTCTCTGACCATACTCTATGAAACTAGATATCAATTGCAAGGAAAAAAACATGTAAGAAACACAAACACATGGAGATTATATAACAAATTTCTAAATAACCAACAGGTTACTGAAGAAATCAAAAGGAAAATCAAAACATTTCTAGAAACAAATGACAATGAAAACACAAGAACTCAAAGTCTATGAGATGAAGCAAAAGCAATTCTCAGAGGGAAGTTTATGGCAACACAATCCTACCTCAAGAAACAAGAAAAACATCTAATAGACAACCTAACTTTATACTAAAACAACTGGAAAAAGAACAACAACAAACCCAAAATTGGTAGAAGGAAAGAAAGAAAGATCTGAGCAGAAATAAATGAAAAAGAAGTGAAAGAAACAATAGTAAAGATTAATAAAACTAAAAGCTGGTTCTTTGAGAAGATAAACAAAACTGACAAGCATTTATCCAGAATCATCAAGAAAAAAGGAGAGAAGAATCAAACCAAAAAAATTAGAAATGAAAAAGGAGAGGTTATAACAGATAATGCAGAAACACAAAGGATTATAAGACACTATTATGAACAACCGTAAGGCAGTAAAATGAATAACATGGAAGAAATGGACAGATTCTTAGAGAAGTTCAATCTTCCAAGACTGGACCAGGGAGAAATAGGAACTATGAACAACCCAATTACAAGTACTGAAATTGAAGCTGTGATCAAATATCTCCCCCAAAAACAAAAGCCCAGGGCCAGATGGTTTCACAGGAGAATTCTATCAAACATTTAGAAAAGAGCTAATGCCTATCTTTCTAAAATTCTTTCAAAATATTACAAAGGAAGGAACACTTTCAAACTCATTTTATGAGGCTGCCATAACCCTGATATCAAAACCAGACAAAGACAACACACACAAAAAAGAAAACTACAGGCCAATATCACTGATGAACATAGATGCAAATCTACTTAACAAAATTTTAACAAACAGAATTCAACAACACATCAAAAAGCTCATACACAATAATCAAGTTGGGTTTATACCAGGAAGGCAAGCATTCTTCAATATATGAAAATCAATCATTGTGTTACACTATATTAACAAAATTGAAAGATAAAAACCATATGATTATCTCAATAGCTGTAGAAAAAGCCTTTGATAAAATTTAGCACCTATTTATGATTAAAACTCTTCAAAACATAGAAGAAACCTACCTTAACATAATGAAGTCCATATATGATAATCATACTGCAAACATTATTCCCAATGGTGAAAGCATTTCCCCTAAGATCAAGAGCAAGACAAGAGTGTCCATTTTTACCACTATCATTCAACATAGTTCTGGAAGTCCTAGCTATAGCAACCAGATAAGAAAAAGAAATAAAAGGAATCCAGATGAGAAAAGAAGAAGTAAAGTTCTCACTGTTTGCAGATGACATGATTCTGTACATAGAAAATCCTAAAGATAGTATGAGAAAATTACTAGAGCTAATCAGTGAATTTAGCAAAATTTCAGGATATGAAATCAATACATAGAAATCACTTCCATTTCTATATATAACAAAGAAAAATCAGAAAGGGAAAGTAAGGAATTAATTCCATTCACCATTGAAACTAAAATAATTAAATATCTAGGAATAAACTTACCTAAGGAGACAAACAACAGACTGGTTCCAAATAGGAAAAGGAGTATGTCAAAGCTTTATATTGTCACCCTGCTTATTTAACTTATAAGCAGAGTACATCATGAGAAACGTTGGGCTGGGGGAAGCACAAGCTGGAATCAAGATTGCTGGGAGAAATATCAACAACCTCAGATATGCAGATGACACCACCCTTATGATAGAAAGTGAAGAAGAACTAAAGGGCCTCTTGATGAAAGTGAAAGAGGAGAGTGAAAAAGTTGGCTTAAAGCTCAACATTCAGAAAACGAAGATCATGGCATCTAGTCCCATCACTTCATGGGAAATAGATGGGAAAACAGTGGAAACAGTGGCTGACTTTATTTTTCTGGGCTCCAAAATCACTGCAGATGGTGATTGCAGCCATGAAATTAAAAGACGCTTACTCATTGGAAGGAAAGTTATGACCAACCTAGATAGCATATTAAGAAGCAGAGACATCACTTTGTCAACAAAGGCCCATCTAGCCAAGGCTATGGTTTTTCCAGTGGTCATGTGTGGATGTGAGAGCTGGACTGTGAAGAAGGCTGAGTGCTGAATAATTGATGCTTTTGAACTGTGGTGTGGCAGAAGACTCTTGAGAGTCCCTTGAACTGTAAAGATATCCAACCAGTCCATCCTAAAGGAGATCGGTGCTGGGTGTTCATTGGAAAGACTGATGTTGAAGCTGAAACTCCAATACTTTGGCCACCTTATGTGAAGAGCTGACTCACTGGAAAAGACCCTGATGCTGGGAAAGATTGAGGGCAGGAGGAGAAGGGGAAGACAGAGGATGAGATGGTTGGATGGCATCACCGACTCAATGGACATGGGTTTCGGTGGACTCCAGGAGTTGGTTATGGACATGGAGGATTGATGTGCTGTGGTTCATGGGGCCACAAAGAATTGGACACAACTGAGTGACTGAACTGAAAAGGAGACAAAAGAACTGTACATAGATAAATATAAGACACCAATAAAACAAATCAAAGATGACATAAAGAGATGGAATGATATTTGGTTAGGAAGAATCAATGTTATGAAAATGATTACACTACCAAATGCAATTTACAGATTAAATGTGACACCTATTAAATTACCAATGGAATTTTTCACAGAACTAGAACAAAAAATTCACAATTTATAAGGAAACACAAAAGACCCAGAATAGCAAAAGCTGTCTTGAGAAAGAACGGAGCTCGGAGAATCAACCTTCCTGACTTCAGATTATACTGCAAAGCTACAATCATCAAGACAGTATGGTACTGACACAATATCAGAAATATAGGCCAATGGAACAAGATAGAAAGCCCAGAAATAAACTCATGTACCTATGAGTACCGTATTTTTAACAAAAGAGGCAAGGATATACAATGGGGCAAAGACAGCCTCTTCAGTAAATGGTTCTGGGAAAACTGGACAGCTACATGTAAAAGAATGAAATTATAACACTTTCTAACACCATACACAAAGATACTTTCAAAACGGATTTAAGACCTAAATGTAAGACTGGAAAATATTAAACTTTTAGAGGAAAACATAGGCAGAAAACGTGATGACATAATACAAAGCAAGGTCCTCTATGACCCACCTCCTAGAATAATGGAAATAAAAACAAAAGTAAACAAGTGGGACCTGATTAAACTTAAAAGCTTTGCACAGCAAAGGAAACTATAAGCAAGGTGAAAAGACAACCTCAGAATGGGAGCAAATAATAGCAATTAAAACAACTGACAAAGGATTAATTTCCAAAAAATGCAAGCATCTCATAAAACTCAATGCCAGGAAAAAAAAAATCTACCAAAAAGAGGAAAAAAGACATAAACAGACATTTCTCCATAGAAGACATGCAGATGGCTAATGAATGCATGAACATAGCTCATTAGAGAAATACAAATCAAAACTACAATGAGATATCAACACATATCAGTCAGAATGGCCATCATCTAAAATTCTAGATATAATAAATGCTGGAGAGGGCATAGAGGAAGGGAATGCTCTTGCACTGTTGGTGGGAATGTAAATAGATACAGCCCCTATGGAAAATGGTGTCAGTTCAGTTCAGTTCAGTCACTCAGCTATGTCCGACTCTTTGCGATCCCATGTACCAGCACGCCAGGCCTCCCTGCCCATCACCAACTCCTGGAGTCCACTGAAACCCATGTCCAGTCTGTTGGTGATGCCATCCAACCGTCACAGCCCCTGTCATCCCCTCCTCCTCCTGCCCTCAATCTTTCCCAGCATCAGGGTCTTTTCCTGTTAGTCAGCTCTTCACATCAGGTGGCCAAAGTACTGGAGTTTCAGCTTCAACATCAGTCCTTCCAATGAACATCCAGCACCAATCTCCTTTAGGATGGACTGGTTGGATCTCCTTGCAGTCCAAGGGACTCTCAAGAGTCTTCTCCAACACCATAGTTCAAAAGCATCAATTCTCCGGCACTCAGCTTTCTTTGTAGTCCAACTCTCACATCCACACATGACCACTGGAAAAACCATAGCCTTGACTAGATGGCCCTTTGCTGACAAAGTAATGTCTCTGGTTTTTAATATGCTATCTAGGTTGGTCATAACTTTCCTTCCAAGGAGTAAGCATCTTTTAATTTCATGGCTGCAATCACCATCTACAATGATTTTGGAGCCCAGAAAAATAAAGTCAGCCACTGTTTCCACTATTTTCCCATCTATTCACCATGAAGTGATGGGACTGGGTGCCATGATCTTAATTTTCTGAATGTTGAGGTTTAAGCCAAACTTTTCACTCTCCTGTTTCACTTTCATCAGGATATGCTGGAATGTGAAGTCAGGTGGGCCTTAAGAAGCATCACTATGAGCAAAACTAGAGGAAGTGATGAAATTCCAGCTGAGCTGTTTCAAATCCTAAAAGATGATGCTGTGAAAGTGGTGCACTCAATATGCCAGCAAATTTGGAAAACTCAGCAGTGGCCACAGGACTGGAAAAGATTAGTTTTCATTCCAATCCCAAAGAAAGGCAATGCTAAAGAATGTTCAAACTACCACACAATTGCACTCATCTCACATGCTAGTAAAGTAATGCTCAAAATTCTCCAAGCCAGGCTTCAGCAATACATGAACCGTGAACTTCCAGATGTTGAAGCTGGTTTTAGGAAAGGCAGAGGAACCAGCGATCAAATTGCCAATATCCATTGGATCATTGAAAAAGCAAGAGTTCCAGAAAAACATCTATTTCTGCTTTATTGACTATGCCAAAGCCTTTGACTTTGTGGATCACAATAAACTGGAAAATTCTGAAAGAGATGGGAATACCAGACCACCTGACCTTCCTCTTCAGAAACCTATATGCAGGTCAGGATGCAACAGTTAGAAGGGGGCATGAAACAACAAACTGGTTCCAAATAGGAAAAGGAGTACGTCAGGCTGTATATTGTCACCCTGCTTATTTAACTTATAAGCAGAGTACATCATGAGAAACACTGGGCTGGAGGAAGCTCAAGGTGGAATCAAGATTGCTGGGAGAAATATCAATAACCTCAGATATGCAGATGACACCACCCTTATGGCAGAAAGTGAAGAAGAAATAAAGAGCCTCTTGACGAAAGTGAAAGAGGAGAATTTGGACCTAGACAGCAGCAAAAAAATCCTGGGATATCTCCTATATTTCTTGGCCATCAAAGCACACTGTTTCCCTCTAAGAAAACTGCAGGTTCATTTCACAAGATTTCCCACTGCTTCTCTAACTCATACACCTTTGCCCAGGCTAGAACTGCACTACTTTTCCACTAGGAATTCTTGATATTTTCTTGGAAAATCTCTATACATCAGGTTAAGGGTCCTCATTGATTGTCCTCACCATAGAACTACAACCTTACTGGCTTTCTTTAATCTCCTCATTTTGCCTTTATCCTGAAATAAATCCTTTCTTTCTGTTCATGTTTCTTTATATCTTCTTCCTCTAGGGAACCTAGACTGATCGCTTCAGTGGACTTTGGTTTTAGCAAACCAATACCAAGTAAGATGAATGTCATGCAGACCACTGCTTTTCCTTCCTGCCAGAAATGCCTCTTAAGAAAAGGCAGCTTGGGACTTCCCTGGCTTGCTTCCATTGCAGGGTGCATGAGTTCTGTTCCTGGTTAAGGAACTAAGATCCCATGTGCCCAGAGGGCAGGTGTGCTAAGTAGCTTCAGTCATGTCTGACTCTTTGCAACCCTATGGACTGTAGGGCACCAGGCTCCTTTGTCCATGGGATTCTCTAGGCAAGAATACCGGAGTCGATTGCCATGTTCTTCTCCAAGGGATCTTCTTGACCCAAGGATGGAACCCACATCCCTTACACTCTGCAGCAGCAAGTGGGGCTCTTTACCAATAGTGCCACCTGGAGTGTGAATGCCTAGCAGCACTCCTCCTCCCCAGCCATGCCCCTGCCACCAAAAAAAAAAAAAAAAAAAAAAAGACAGCTCAGAGCCCTATTATCTGCAGAAAAGAAGAAAGGCAAGGAAAAGTTACAATGCGAAAGAGGAGAAAATGATGTCTGAGCCATTACTCAAGGAAACAAATATTTGATTTCCAAATTTTTCATGGCAATTGCTGAAATATTTTCAGAAGTCCAGTTTAATGAACAAAACTATTGCAGGCTGCAGTGCCTCACAAAGCATTGTGTTTGCTGTGCTTCATAAGGAAGACCAGTAAAGTCAGCTTCTACTCTGGCAGAAGGCAAAATATACCAGACAACAACTGTGAGATTAGGCTGTGAAAATTCACACATGTCTGTGTGTATATGAAAAAGACAGACAGACAGATGGACAGGAAATAAAACTGCACTGCTCATGAAATAAGATGTAGCCCCCATCACTTACTTTCTCAGATACTATACTACTATATTCTCACTTCAACCTTTGTGAGAAAGTAGTTTAATCGTAATCTCTATTTTTAAAATTAGGTTTAGAGTTGTTAAGTAACTTGCCAAAATTAAAGTGACAGAGGTGAGATTTGAAATCAAATGTACCTCTTTTAAATATCTTGATAGTCTGGTATTATCAGCAGAACTAGGCTGAGATTCTGCTTTGACAATTTAGCACACAAGAAGCATTTTTCTATAACTGGGGATAACCAATTGGATAACCACTATACTGACTACTTCTAAGGGAACCGTTGCCACAAATGCAATAGATTGTATTTCCATACAAATCTTGAAATTATTTGTTCTAGTTCTGTGAAAAATGTGGCTGGTAGCTTGACAGGGATTGCATTGAATTTGTAAATTGCTTTGGGTAGTATACTCATTTTCACTATATTGATTCTTCCGATCCATGAACATGGTATATTTCTCCATCTATTAGTGTCCTCTTTGATTTCTTTCATCAGTGTTTTATAGTTTTCTATATATAGGTCTTTAGTTTCTTTAGGTAGATATATTCCTAAGTATTTTATTCTTTTCGTTGCAATGGTGAATGGAATTGTTTCCTTAATTTCTTTTTCTACTTTCTCATTATTCGTGTATAGGAATGCAAGGGATTTCTGTGTGTTGATTTTATATCCTGCAACTTTACTATATTCATTGATGAGCTCTAGTACTTTTCTGGTGGAGTCTTTAGGGTTTTCCATGTAGAGGATCATGTCATCTGCAAACAGTGAGAGTTTTACTTCTTCTTTTCCAATTTGGATTCCTTTTATTTCTTTTTCTGCTCTGATTGCTGTGGCCAAAACTTCCAGAACTATGTTGAATAGTAGCGGTGAAAGTGGACACCCTTGTCTTGTTCCTGACTTTAGGCAGAAATGCTTTCAATTTTTCACCATTGAGGATAATGTTTGCTGTGGGTTTGTCATAGATAGCTTTTATTATGTTGAGGTATGTTCCTTCTATTCCTGCTTTCTGGAGAGTTTTTATCATAAATGGATGTTGAATTTTGTCAAAGGCCTTCTCTGCATCTATTGAGATAATCATATGGTTTTTATTTTTCAATTTGTTAATGTGGTGAATTACATTGATTGATTTGTGGATATTGAAGAATCCTTGCATCCCTGGGATAAAGCCCACTTGGTCATGGTGTATGATCTTTTTAATGTGTTGTTGCATTCTGATTGCTAGAATTTTGTTGAGGATTTTTGCATCTATGTTCATCAGTGATATTGGCCTGTAGTTTTCCTTTTTTGTGACATCTTTGTCAGGTTTTGGTATTAGGGTGATGGTGGCCTCATAGAATGAGTTTGGAAGTTTACCTTCCTCTGCAATTTTCTGGAAGAGTTTGAGGAGGATAGGTGTTAGCTCTTCTCGAAATTTTTGGTAGAATTCAGCTGTGAAGCCGTCTGGACCTGGGCTTTTGTTTGCTGGAAGATTTCTGATTACCGTTTCAATTTCCGTGCTTGTGATGGGTCTGTTAAGATTTTCTATTTCTTCCTGGTTCAGTTTTGGAAAGTTGTACTTTTCTAAGAATTTGTCCATTTCTTCCACATTGTCCATTTTATTGGCATACAACTGCTGATAGTAGTCTCTTATGATCCTTTGAATTTCTGTGTTGTCTGTTGTGATCTCTCCATTTTCATTTCTAATTTTATTGATTTGATTTTTCTCTCTTTGCTTCTTGATGAGTCTGGCTAATGGTTTGTCAATTTTATTTATCCTTTCAAAGAACCAGCTTTTGGCTTTGTTGATTTTTGCTATGGTCTCTTTTGTTTCTTTTGCATTTATTTCTGCCCTAATTTTTAAGATTTCTTTCCTTCTACTAACTCTGGGGTTCTCCAATTCTTCCTTTTCTAGTTGCTTTAGTTGTAGAGTTAGGTTATTTATTTGACTTTTTTCTTGTTTCTTGAGGTATGCCTGTATTGCTATGAACTTTCCTCTTAGTATGGAAATACAAAAAAACCTCGAATAGCCAAAGCAATCTTGAGAAAGAAGAATGGAACTGGAGGAATCAACTTGCCTGACTTCAGGCTCTACTACAAAGCCACAGTCATCAAGACAGTATGGTACTGGCACAAAGACAGACATATAGATCAATGGAACAAAATAGAAAGCCCAGAGATAAATCCACACACATATGGACACCTTATCTTTGACAAAGGAGGCAAGAATATACAATGGAGTAAAGACAATCTCTTTAACAAGTGGTGCTGGGAAAACTGGTCAACCACTTGTAAAAGAATGAAACTAGATCACTTTCTAACACCCCACACAAAAATAAACTCAAAATGGATTAAAGATCTAAATGTAAGACCAGAAACTATAAAACTCCTAGAGGAGAACATAGGCAAAACACTCTCCGACATAAATCACAGCAGGATCCTCTATGATCCACCTCCCAGAATTCTGGAAATAAAAGCAAAAATAAACAAATGGGATCTAATTAAAATTAAAAGCTTCTGCACAACAAAGGAAAATATAAGCAAGGTGAAAAGACAGCCTTCTGAATGGGAGAAAATAATAGCAAATGAAGCAACTGACAAACAACTAATCTCAAAAATATACAAGCAACTTCTGCAGCTCAATTCCAGAAAAATAAATGACCCAATCAAAATATGGGCCAAAGAACTAAATAGACATTTCTCCAAAGAAGACATACGGGTGGCTAACAAACACATGAAAAGATGCTCAACATCACTCATTATTAGAGAAATGCAAATCAAAACCACAATGAGGTACCACTTCACACCAGTCAGAATGGCTGCGATCCAAAAATCTGCAAGCAATAAATGCTGGAGAAAAGGGAACCCTCCTACACTGTTGGTGGGAATGCAAACTAGTACAGCCACTATGGAGAACAGTGTGGAGATTCCTATAAAATTGCAAATAGAACTACCTTATGACCCCGCAATCCCACTACTGGGCATACGCACCGAGGAAACCAGAATTGAAAGAGACACATGTACCCCGATGTTCATCGCAGCACTGTTTATAATAGCCAGGACATGGAAACAACCTAGATGTCCATCAGCAGATGAATGGATAAGACAGCCGTGGTACATATACACAATGGAGTATTACTCAGCTGTTAAAAAGAATTCATTTGAATCAGTTCTGATGAGATGGATGAAACTGGAGCCAATTATACAGAGTGAAGTAAGCCAGAAAGAAAAACACCAATACAGTATACTAACACATATATATGGAATTTAGGAAGATGGCAATGACGACCCTGTATGCAAGACAGGCAAAAAGACACAGATGTGTATAACGGACTTTTGGACTCAGAGGGAGAGGGAGAGGGTGGGATGATTTGGGAGAATGGCATTCTAACATGTATACTATCATGTAAGAATTGAATGGCCAGTCTATGTCTGACGCCGGGTGCAGCATGCTTGGGGCTGGTGCATGGGGATGACCCAGAGAGATGTTGTGGGGAGGGAGGTGGGAGGGGGGTTCATGTTTGGGAACGCATGTAAGAATTAAAGATTTTAAAATTTAAAAAATAAAAAACTAAAAACAAACAAACAAAACAAAACAAAACAAATGCAGTAGATTGGTAAGCCAGTTTGATTTTCTTAACAAGAGCAATTACTCTGCTTTCCCTGAACATAATGTGAATGTGTCAATACTTTTAAATCATTTTGATCATGTATATCTTTAGAAAATTAAAATGTATTATCTATTTGCTGCAATTCCAGACTTCTCTTTAATGAAAAACTAATTTCAAGGAAGACAAACTGAAGTGCTTTCTAAAAGAAATTGTTTACTCTGTTGGTGTGGGTAATTCTTTACTGGCAAACATTTGTTATGGGCAAGTTTTAGTAAGTGACCAAGAAATACAACGGTAGAGGGAAAAGCTATTCACGATATAAGACAATTAGTGAAGTGAAGTTGGTAGTCCTGTAGTAGATTTCTTCCACATTTCTCCAGACCCGTTTTCTACCTCCTCCTTCTTCTCAGGCTTTAAGGACTGGTTTTGTTGGGGTAGGTGTGTTGGGCCCTGTTGGAGAAGGGAGAAAGAAGAGTGAAGCCAAGGTCCTTATTCAACTTACTATTTCTCAGTGAGGGCAACTTAGATTGCCTATGTCCTTAAAAAGACAGCATGTTCTAGAAGATTCTTCCTCATTTTGGCATTTGGAAGCCTCTTTTTCCCCTTATCCCTTCAATCTGGAGGTGATAATATTCCTGTGGCAAACAGTCAACAAAAAGAATGCAGACTCCCCTAGAGCAAAGAAAACTCACTTCCTAGCCAAAATCTGAAGTAATCCACAGAGAAGAGTGCCATGGAGTCCTTTTCTTTCAGCTTTCTGTAACCATCCACTTGCTTGTAATTAATTTCTTTGTAAATAAACCTTCTTCAAATTACCTTAATTTGAGTATGCCATCTGTTTCTTGTTTGGACCCTGAGTGACACAAATTATTATGTAAGCTTCCAGAAATTTCCTTACTTTTAAAAGCTTTTTTTTTTCCTGCACAATTAATAGCATTTTCTATACAAGACTGATTTTTTTAAATTAATAACATATCAAAGTTTTTCCCCATATTTCCATTTTTCATAACTTCTGAATCTATTGAATGAGAATTTGTCACCACAAGATTGAAAATTATTCCCTTTCCAGAAAAGAAAGTCATTCTTTTCTTTCAATCCCGTGTGCCAATGATTTTCTTTAAAGTAAATCTTTTCATAGGTACCTAGTAAAAATAGCACATTTACCACCCTAGTAAAGAGTGTGTATCACTTGAAAGTAAAAAATATCAAAACACAGACTCCTCTGGTGGCACAGTGGAGAAGAATCCGCCTGCCAATATAGAGGACATGGGTTCAATCCCTGTTCTGGAAACAGCTCACATGCTGTGGAGCAACTAAGCCTGTGTGGCACGACTGCTGAGCCTGTGTGCTGCGACTACTGAAGCCTGCACTCGCTAGAGCCCATGCTCCATGACAAGAGAAGCCACTGTAATGAGAAGTCTGGGCGCCACAAGGAAGAGCAGCCCCTGCTTGCTGCAATTAGAGGAAGCCCATGCAAAGCAGCAAAGACCCAGTGCAGTCAAAAATAAATACATAAATGTCAAAGAGCAGGTGGCCCTTATTATCAATGGCATGAGGGTTAGAAAGTTCAGAAAGTTAATTCTCTCAGTCTGTCCGACTCTTTGCAACCCCATGGACTGTAGTCCACCAGGCTCCTCCGTCCTTGGGATTCTCCAGGCAAGAATACTGGAGTGGGTTGCCATTTCCTTCTCCAGGGGATCTTCCCGACCCAGGGATCGAACCCAGGTCTCCTGCATTAGAGGCAGACACTTTAACCTCTTAGCCACCAGGGAAGAGTCAAATGAGGGATGAGGGTTGAGCCATATCAAATCAGCACATTATACAGCTTAAACTTATACAGTGTGATATGTCATATCATACTGACATATCATACTCAGTTTTTATATTGGAGTCTATAAAACCATTGCTGAAAACAGTGATTATAGGCCTTTTTTCTACACCCTTGTGTATCCTTTGAACAGACTTTGAACATTTTCAGGGGGTGGAGAGGGAAGAGACCATCTTTTGATTCAGAATGAACTGGCAAGCTGTGTGTGTCTCCTTTGTGCATCTTTCAGGCATCTGCAATGATCATCTTTCTTGTGTAGCTACTCTTCACTTACATTAACTCAGCTTCACAGGAACTTTGAATAAACACACCCACATGTTTTCAGTCTCTTGACATCTTCTTAATTCCCATTGATATATTTATTATCAGAATGTTTTAATAAAATCATTGGAATGCCTTTCCAATCATATAAATATTCTGGAGAAGTGTTAAATAGCATTAACAAATGAAATAAAGTATAATGAAATCTAAAAGGAATAACATAGCTCTGAGAAAAAATTATGCTTTCACAGAAAATAAAACCATATGGCCAAATGAGAACCAGTTTGTCTTATTTATATCATCTTATTATTAAATGTTCCATATGCTATTGTCTAGAAGACTGGAACCACATTATGTTTAAACAGATTCGATCTATTCATTTATTGAAAATGACAAAGTAGGACAGTTGTTTATTTCCCAAAAAAGCATACCATTTTCTCCATGGCACTCTTTTTCTCTGTGGATTACATCAGATTTTGGCTAGGAAGTGAGTTTTCTTTGCTCTAGGGGAGTCTGCATTCTTTTCGTTGGCAATTATCCTTTTCTTAGAGGTTACTTCAGCATGAAAATTCAAGAGTCTTGTGGAACCTATCTCTATGCTCATATAATTCCTTTTACCATTTTAAATCTACATTAGTCTTTTTATGCCAAAGAAGAATGAGCATTTTCTGTGAATCTCAGTCTGAAAGTATGTTATTGCAAAAAACACTTTAATAGAGAAACACATTAAAAGTCTTTCAAACTGCATATTATAGCTTTCTTTAATTAATATAGATGGTTTCCCAAAGAGTCAAGATGTTAGTACCACCTAGCCCTTTTGCCCTTGTTTGCTTTAAGATAGATGGCTATGTAACAGATGTCAGCCAGTCCAACACCCTATGCCTCTGATCCTGTTCACTGGGTTATGGAGTGGCGCATTGGCGCTCAGTCACTCAGTCATGTCCAAGTCTTTACATTCCCATGGACTGTAGCCCACCAGCCTCCTGTGTCCAAGGTATTTTCCAGACAAGAATACTGGATTGGGTTGCCATTTCTGACTCCAGAGGGTCTTCCTAACCCAGGAAGAGAATCCAAGGCTCTTGCATCTCCTGCATTGGCAGACAGATTCTTTACTATTAACATCACCTGAATCTGCTTAAATGTATGTGGGGGAAGAGAAGGAAGCTGATACACAGAGAAAGAAGACAGAGAGAGCCTAAGGCATTTTGGTCTACAGTCCAGCTATGCCACAGACACTTTTCTAAACTTGATGTGGGATAATAAATTATTTTTCACTCAAGCCAGGCAGAAATGTATTTCTGTTATTTACAAATGAAAAGAAATAGTATTGAGTACTGTATTTTTAATTTATTAAGTTTGAAGTAAATTATTGCAAATAGTGGCATGTTGTTGCTGTTTTTCAGTCACTCAGTTGTCTCCAACTATTTGTGACATGATGCACTGCAGCACTCCAGGCTCCTCTGTTCTCCACTATCTCCAGGAGTTTGCTCATTTATGTGAATTGAGTCAGGGATGCTATCTAACCATCTCATCCCACCCCCCTCTCCTCTTGCCTTCAATCTTTCCCAGCATCAGGGTCTTTTTCAGTGAGTTGGCTTTCCCATCATGTGGTCAAAGATTTGGAGTTTCAGCATCAGTCCTCCCAATGATTATTGAGTTGATTTCCTTTAGGATTGACTAATTTGATCTCCTTGCAGCCCAAGAAACTCTCAAGAGTCTTCTCCAGCACCACAATTCAAAAGCATCAATACTTCAGTGCTCAGTCTTCTTTATGGTCCAAGTCTCTCAACCATACATGACTACTGGAAAAACCATAGCTTTGACTATACAGACCTTTGCTGGCAAAGTGATGTTTCTGCTTTTTAATACTCTGTCTAGATTTTTCATAGCTTTGTTTCCAAAAGTAGTATAAAGCAACACAAATTTATTATGTTAACAGTTCTGATGGTCAGAAGTCTGACAAAGTTCTCACTTAGCTAAAATCAAGGTCCAACAAGGCTATGTCCTCTTTTGGATGCTCTAAGGAAGAATGTATTCCCTTGTCTTTTCCAATTACTGGAGGACATATTCATTCCTTCCTTTGTGCCCTCTTCCCTCTGTCTTCAAAACTCAGCAACATTCCATCTTTCTGTGACTTTCTTCCATGGTCACATCTCCCACTGACTTTTCTTCTGCCTCCCTCTTTCACTTTTAAAAATCTTGTGATTACAATGGGCCAAAATAATCCAAACTAATCTCTATTTTAGAGTCAAATGATGAGTACACCCACTTGCAAAGTAAACTAACATATTCATATGTTCTGGAGATTAGGATACAGACAGCCTTGTCTGACAAGGCACGCCTCCAAATTTAAGATCATGTATGGGACTTCCCAAGTGGCCTTAGTGGTGAAGAACCTGCCCGCCAATGCAGGAGACATAAGAGATGCAAGTTCGATCCCTGGGTCTAGAAGATCCCCTTGAGGAGGGCACAGCAACCCACTCCAGTATTCTTGCCTGGAAACCCTTGGGCAGAGGAGCTTGGCAGGCTGCAGTCCATAGGGTTGCAAAATTGGACATGACTGAAGAACCTTAGCATACACACGTGCAAGAAAGGAAAATGTCGCCAGAATTCTTGCTCAGAGGAAAGGAAGACAATGACTGGAATAAGGGATAAAACTATGATTCTTTCATCTGCTTGATATATACAGTACTAAAGAGAACGGGGGAAAAAAAACACCCATTCATTACCAGATTTATTATCTAAAATTATCTAAATTATTAGGTGAGATTTTCTGGGTCTAGTGATTTCTTTATTTTCTTAAGTTGTCCCAAATTGATATTGAAAAAAAGAACACTTCTTGCAGAAGTAAAAATCAATTTAAAGGGTATTTAGCAATGTCTAAATAAAGTTGAAAAAACCACATACTTTGTCTATTAGATAGGGCTGCTATAATGAAGCACTGCAAACTGGGTGACTTAAACAGAAATTTACTGCTCATTGTTCTCTGTTCCATGCCTCTTACTTAGCTTCTAGTGGTTTGCTGACAATTTGGGGTATTCCTGGTGGCTCAGGTGGTAAAGAATCTGCATGCAAATTTGAAGAGTCAGATTCAGTCCCTGGGTTGGAAAGTTCTCCTGGGGAAGGGAATGGCAGCCCTCTCCAGTATTCTTGCCTGGAGAATTCCGTGGACATAGGAGCCTGATGGGCTATAGTCCATGGGATCCCAAAGAGTCAGATACAACTGAGCGACTAACAAGTAGTAAGTTCGCTTATAGAAGCCTCAACCCTATCTCTGCTTTCATCTTTGCATGCAGCCAATACTTGTATGCATGTGTCTGTATTTATATCTAGATTTCCCTTTTTCATAAGAACATCAGTTATTTTGGATTAGAGTGTACAGTAATGTCATCCTCTTGATTTTATTTCCCTCTGAAGATCCAGTATCTGAATAAGATCACATTCGAAAGTACACTTGGATTTGGGAAGTAAATATAGACTATTAGAGGGACACTATTAAAGCCATTAATACTCTATAATAGAAATTTTATCTTAGAAATATATTAGAAAATGCTTTGCATAATTTTAACAGATAGGTTTAATGAAATTCATTACTACATTGCTTTCAATAGCGAACTATTGAGGGAAAATTATTCACCAATATGGTAATAGATATATCAGTTCAGTCACTCAGTCATGTCCGACTCTTTGTGACCTCATGGACTGCAGCACACCAGGCTTCCCTGTGCATCACCAAACCCCAGAGCTTGCTCAAACTCATATCCATCAAATCAGTGATGCCATTCAACCATCTCATCCTCTGTAATCCCCTTCTCCTGCCTTCAGTCTTTCCCAGCATCAGGGTCTTATCAAATGAGTCAGTTTTTCACATCAGGTGGTCAAAGTATTGGAGCTTCTGCTTCAGCATCAGTCCTTCCAATGAATACTCAGGATTGATTTCCTTTAGGACTGACTGGATAGATCTCCTTGAAGCCCAAGGGACTCTCGAGAGTCTTCTCCAACACCACAGTTGAAAAGCATCAATTCTTCAACATTCAGTTTGCTTTATAGTCCAAATCTCACAGCCATACATGACCACCAGAAAAACCATAGGTTTGACTAGACGGACATTTGTCAGCAAAGTAATGTCTCAGCTTTTTAATATGCTATCTAGACTGGTCATAGATTTTCTTCCAAGGAACAGGATTTTTTTTTTTTTTAATTTCATGTCTGCAGTCACCATCTGCAGTGATTTTGGAGTCCAAGAAAATAAAGTCTGTCACTGTTTCCTTCATTCCTCCATCTATTTGCCATGGAGTGATGGGACCAGATGCCATGATTTTCAATTTTTGAATGTTGAGTTTTAAGCCAACTTTTCATTCTCTTCTTTCACTTTCATCAAAAGGCTTTTTAGTTCCTCTTCACTTTCTGCCATAAGTGTAGTGTCATCTGCGTTTCTGAGGTTATTGATATTTCACCAGGCAATTTTCATTCTAGCTTGTGCTTCATCTAGACCAGCATTTTGCATGATGTACTCTGGTTATAAGTTAAATAAGCAGGGTAATAATAGACAGTCTTGAAGTACTCCTTTCCCAATTTGGAAGCAGTCTGTTTTTCCATATCCAGTTCTAACTGTTGCTTCTTGACCTGCATATAGATTTCTCAGGAGGCAGGTAAGGAGGTCTGGTATTCCCATCTCTTAAAGAGTTTTTCCACAGTTTGTTGTGATTGACACAGTCAATGGCTTTAGTATAGTCAATACAGAAGAAGTAGATGTTTTTCTGGAACTCTCCTGCTTTTTTGATGATCCAACGGGTATTGGCAATTTGATCTCTGGATTCTCTGCCTTTTCTAAAACCAGCTTGAAAATCTGGAAGTTCATGGTTCATGTATTGTTGAAGCCTAGCTTGCAGAATTTTGATCATTACTTTGCTGTCGTGTGAGATGAGAGCAGTCCTGCTGTAGTTTGAACATTCTTTGTCATTGCTCTTCTTTGGGATTGGAATGAAAACTGACTTTTTCCAGTCCTGTGGCCACTGCTGAGTTTTCCAGACTTGCTGGCATATTGAGTGCAACACTTTAATAGCATCATCATTTAAGATTTGAAACAGCTCAACTGGAATTCCATTACCTCCGTTAGCTTTGTTCATAGTGATGCTTCCTAAGGCCCACTTGACTTCACATTCTTGGACCTCTGGCTCTAGGTGAGTGATCATACCATCGTGGTTATCTAGGTCATGAAGATGTTTTTTGTACAGTTCTTTTGTGTATTCTTGCCACCTCGTCTTAATATCTTCTGCTTCTGTTAGTTTCATACCATTTCTGTCCTTTATTTTGCCCATCATTGCATGAAATGTTCCCTTGGTGTCTCTAATACTCTTGAAGAGATCTCTAGTCATTTCCATTCCATTGTTTCCCTCTATTTCTTTGCACTGATCTCTGAGGAAGGCTTTCTTATCTCTCCTTGCTATTCTTTGGGACTCTTCATTCAAATGGGTATATCCTTCCTTTTCTCTTTTGCCTTCAGCGTCTCTTTCCTCAACTATTTGTAAGGCCTCCTCAGACAACCATTTTGCCTTTGTGCATTTCTTTTTCTTGGGGATGGTATTGATCACTGCTTCCTGTTCAATGTCATGAACTTCCATCCACAGTTCTTCAGGCACTCTGTCTATCAGATTTAATCCCCTGAATCTGTGTGTCATTTCTACTGTTAAATCGTAAGGGATTTGATATAGGTCATACCTGAATGTTCTAGTGGTTTTTCCTGCTTTCTTCATTTTATGTCTGAATTTGGCAATAAGGGGATCATGATCTGAGCAACAGTCAGCTTGCAGTTTTGATTTGCTGACTGTATAGAGCTTCTCCATCTTCAGCTGCAAAGAATATAATCAATCGGATTTCAATATTGACCATCTGATGATGTCCCTGTGTAAGTCTTCTCTTGTATTGTTGGAAGAAGGCATTTGCTATGCCCGTTGAGTTCTCTTGGCACAACGTTGTTAGCCTTTGCCCTGCTTAATTTTGTAGTCCAAGGTCAAATTTGCCTGTTGCTTCAGGTATTTCTTGACTTCCTACTTTTGCATTCCAGTCCCCTATAATGAAAAGGATATCCTTTTTTCATGTTAGTTCTAGAAGGTCTTGTAGTTCTTCATAGAACCATTCAGTTTCAGCTTTGTCAGCATTACTTGTTGGGGCATAGTCTTGTTTTACTGTGGTATTGAATGGGTCCTTGAAACGAACAGAGATCATTCTGTCATTTTTGAGACTGTACCCAAGTACTGCATTTTGGACTCTTTTGTTGACTATTAAGGCTACTCCATTTCTTCTAAGGGATTCTTGCCCACAGTAGTAGATATAATGTTCATCTGAATTAAATTCACCCATTCCACTCCATTTTAGTTCACTGATTCCTAAAATGTTGATGTTCACTCTTGCTATCTCCTGTTTGACCACTTCCAATTTACCTTGATTCATGGACCTAACACTCCAGGTTCCTACTCAATATTGCTGTTTATAGACTTTACTTCTATCACCAGTCACATCCACAACTGGGTATTGTTTTCTCTTTGACTCCACCTTTCATTCTTTCTGGAGTTATTTCTCCACTCTTCTCTAGTAGCATATTGGACACCTACCGACCTGGAGAGTTCATCTTTCAACGTTATATCTTTTTGCCTTTTGATACTGTTCATGGGGTTCTCAAGGCTATTTGCACCATACACACAGCATTTAATATTATCAAGTTTATGTTTCAAGGCAAATTGCCAAAACATTTGAGTGGAAACAATTGCCACTGTTGAGTGGAAAAAGAAAAGTTACAGTAACAGAGCTTAGATATAATTTTGCAAGTGTACAAAGAAATGACATGTGTAAAGTCTTTTTATTTTTTGAAAAATTGATTAGAAAAACCAATTTTATGAAAATAAGCTCAGTCTGGATGGAGGGGAAGTGGGCTGATGAGAGAAACAAAGACCTCTCGTTTACCTATAATATTCTATTTTTTTTTAAAATATCTGAACTTTAAAAAAAATTTTCATTGGAGTATAGTTGATTTACAACACTCATATACAGTGTTGTATGAGTTTCAGGTGTACAGCAAAATAAATCAGTTATACAGATACATGTGTCTACCCTTTTTTAGATTCTTTACCCATATAGGCCATTACAGACATTGGGTAGAGTTCCCTGTGCTACTCAATAGGTCATTATTAGTTATCTATTCCCAGGTGACTCAGTGGTAAAGAATTTATCTGTCAATGGAGGATGTGGGTTTAGTCTCTGAGTCAGAAATATGCCCTGGAAGAGGAAATCACATCCCATTCCAGTATTCTTGCTGAGATAATTGCATGGACAAAGGAGTCTGGCACGCTACAGTCCATAGTGTTGGAAAGAGTTGGACATCACTGAGCAACTGAGCATGCACAGACAGTGTGTATATGTCAATTCTAATTTTTCTGATTTATCTCTTCTCTCCTATTTCCTCATAACCATAGGTTATATATTTGTAACTTTACTTTTTTGTATTAATAAATAAGTTCATTTGTATAAAAGGTCTGAACTATTAAAAATGTATGTTAGTAATTCCAATATTATCATCTGGTATCTAAATTGTTATATTATTTAGTTACATTTCTGACTTTTTTTTAACTTAAGAAAATTTTATAGGAGAAGGAAAAATTATATTAATAACTTCAAACTAATGTTTCTCAACATCGGACCCATGGATAAACCATAATAAATGAGCAGGATCTTAATATTATCATTTCTATCTTAAAGCAACCAGATTTTTATGAAAACACTGGGTAGACATATTTACATTTTATTTTGCATGAATATACATATAGATTTGCTTGATTTGCAAACTATTTTAAAGCAGTTTAACATCAAGTATATAAGGTAAACTAAAATGTTATTACTTTAAAAACTGAATTAAAAGTTCAATTTTCAAATCCCAAATTAAAACAGAATTTTAGAAGTGTAGTAGTGTTTTGAGGGATAACATGACAGTATTTCTCTTCTGCATAGCACAGCTGGAAGCAAGAGAAAGAATGAATAGATTATTTGGGGGAAAATCATGAGACAGTATGGTGTAATGGCTAAGCACAAGATGTTAGAACTCCCATCTAACCGAATGCTAAACCCATCAGTTTTCTTATGTATAAAAAAGGGCTAATAAAGATGGATACATCTTAAAGCTAAGAAAGTCCTACTGAAACAGTTTATGTTTAAGAACTTGGCATAAAGTACTCTTTAAAAAAAATAGATGCTGACATGTTAATTTGTTATTCCAGGAAGCCAATGCCTCATTTCTGGACTGCGGCATGGAACTGATGAATACCTTGGATACTCAAATAAAAAATAAATCTGTATGTAGGTAAAGATTTTATTTAAATAGACTTTTGCACCAGGGAGAACACTCTGAGGGTAAGGTCTACCTTTGTCTCAAAGGCTAGGCGAAAAGGACTCTTGTGCAGAAAGGAGTAAATTAAGCTTGAAAGAAATGGGTGTTGGGAGAGTGGGATGAACAGATGACAGGATCTGATTGTTGACCCGATAATGTTTTTCCCTGAGGGCAGTCAGTTCTCAGGAAACTCCCTTTAAGGAGGAACTGTTTCCAATTGCAGTACTTTCTTAAATTCAAGGGTGAGCCAAGGTCTAAGGACCTGTGGGGAGAAAAGAAGACTGACTAAAATTTGGCCAAGTTAAGTTAGAGGATATTTTGTCTAGATTGGTCAGGTAAGATACAAGCAAAGGAGTGAAATAATTTTAAAAACTTATAGTAGAAACTGATTGATCCAATAGTGAGTATAACAGATTATAATTTGGAAAACAGTTTTCTTAAAAAGTAGTTTTATGTATACCCTTGTGAAAAAGTAAACAAATTTAATTAACACAGATTTGCTCATTAGCAAATAGCACTGGATTTATATTCCATTAAAGATGCTAAAGTGCAAAAATAAAAATGAAGGTAATTTTTTAAAATTAAATGTTGGTTGCAAATTATTGGCTCAACATTTATTGTAGTGATTTTAATCAAGATTTGATAAAGATGCATTGGGTTATTCCATGCCATTTCATGCCATTTAAAATCTTACTCTCTATGTCAGACCTTTGTGTCTAACTTCCAGCTTTATCATTGGCATATTTCATATTGTACATTATATATCATCCCTTTGACATTACATTTTTATAGATAGCAGAAAGGAGAGAGAAAGCTGCCTTTGGACAATGTAAGCCATTGTTTAACATGAGGAAATTTATTTCAGAAAATAGGAAATATTAAAATAGTTATAGAGGCATAATTAAGGTAAATGGAGCTAAATGAATTTGTTTAGGGATGTTCTTTCTTTTTCTTGCTTGAACTCAAAATATTTAACTCAGTGACTGTATTTTATTTTGCTTTTAAGTTTTACTTTCACAATTAAAAACAGTTTTATATATGAATGGAAATAACCCATTATGTATTAGCCGGATATGTTATTAAGTTTTATAAAATATATAAGAAAACCCAATGCAAATATAATTCCTCAATATAAACAAAACAGGATATAATAGTTCATTCTCCTATTACAAAAAAGCCCCAAGAAGTTATAAAAACTAAAACATAGGGGGAAGACAGAGAATGAGATGGTTGGATGGCAACAGCTCAATGAGTTTGAGCAAACTCCAGAAGATGATAAAGGACAGGAAAGACTGTCATGCTGCAGTCCATGGGTCACAAAGTGTTAGACACAACTTAGAGACTAAACAATAAAAAGTATATGAAGAAAAATAAAAAACACTAGTAATATATATGTAAGCTAAGAGGGGTTTTTTGGGAAAATTTTCAGAAATGTATTTTATAAATTTTATTAAATACAAACTGGATTTCTAACCATTTCCATTTTCTATCCTGATCTGGACTTCTGAAGTCTTAGTTCAATTATAAAATTCTGAAATCCTAGCTCTGTATTATTATTAGGTTTTCTATATCTCCTTACTAGTTTAGCATAGATTTAAGTGACAATGTCATTTTTAACAAACTAAGATATTAGCTGTTAATGTTTTTTTGTAGAGAACTATTATATCTCATTGCAAACTTGGAATTTCTGACATTTTAGGCTGAAAGAAGTATTAAATATAACTGTCCCTTTCTCTATTTGAATGGCCCTCCTTTCACTAATAATCTGGACTTTTCACTTGTCAGTTGGCTAATTTGTTTGAAATAAAAGATGAAGTGATAGTGATAATAGAATAAAAGCAAATGAACTCTAAGAAAAAGCCATTCTATTGTCTAGATTTAGGTCACTTGATATAGTTTCCTTGTCCTTCTATCTAATTCTTCTTTAATATAAAACCTTTGTAGCTGTGGGCTTTTTGAATAAGTAAAATAGAACTGAAGTGGACTTAGAGATTCTCTTCCAAGTGGGAAGTATCTGTAAGTATGTTGGCAATGATGCCTTTGAGGTCTCTTGATGACACGCTATAAATAATCTGGCTGAATTAAAAGAATCTTGAATAGTGGTAAAATACTCAGTGTGAAAGCAGCCACATTAACAGTCTCTTAAAATAAACCTTAACAGACCCATTGATAAATATCTTAGGGTCTTTCCAACTCAGGAGAGCCAAGGCAAGCTGCAGAGACTTGGCAAAATGCCTTATAGATTTGGTTCTATAGATCTATATATGAGATCATTAGCTTAATACAACAAGTAGAAAATGGATTATACTCACCTTTTTGTGGTAGTTCAATTCAACCAATATTTGTTAAATACCTTCTACTTGTCAGACATTAATAGGTGCTTAATATCTTAATGTAGTTGAGCTTATTCAAAAGCAAGAGGTTGCTTTATCAAAAGAGACTCCCAATTTACTTTAAATTACATGATGTAAATACACAAAGGTTACTAATAAAGTGTGGGACAAGATTCCAGTGTAGCATAAAAAGTCAGAAACAGTTTCCTGGATGAGACGGTACTTAAGGAAAAGCATAGAATACAAATGGGCAGCCTTTTAATGACTAGAATTAACTATCATTTTCCTAATTATTTCTATGACTATCATTTTACAATAAATTCTTGGCATTTGTAAATTTCTTATGTGTTAAGTCTAGCTCTTAGAGAGTAATCCTAAAGTTTTGTGAAATTGCTAATAAGAAAGTTTAATTGTTGGCTGTTAGGAATAATTGAAAACTCAATGAAACCACCTTGAATAATAAAAGGAAGCAATTTCAGACTATCATGCATTCTTTAGAATTTTTGTTTATGCATTACTTTGTTTAGTTCTCTCTGTACTCTGTGTCCTCTCTGCTGCCTTTTTTCATATAAATATTTCAGACTCAGGTAGTTTTTCCTAGGGCAGTAAAATGATTTCACCTGCTCCAATCAACACATTTGTACAACAAGCTGTCTAGAAGAACAAAGAGCTTATCTTACTTGAACAATCAAATATAAAGCCTGGACAACAAGATTAATGTTCCAAGTTGGATCCACCTGGGAACCAACCCCTTTAGATGAAGAAATGCACAGAGAGATTAGATTAATTCTAGGTTAGTTCCATCCCTGAAACAATCGCAGGGACAAATGAATGGGTTTATGCAGCTGGTTTAGAAGATGCATCAGCATTTGGCTCTAGACCAGGATGTGGAGTAAAATGCAATCTGAGTGAATGGAGATTATTGGGGGAGAGTGGATGTCTCAGCTCCCAGAGGAGCTGAAACATCTTTCCACCATCTGCATTGAAACTTCTCTTTAATGGCCTCTTCTGCTCTTGGGGGCTTCCCTTGTGTCTCAGCTGGTAAAGAATCCACCTGCAATGTGGGAGACCTGGCTTTGATCCTTGGGTTGGGAAGATCCCCTGGAGCAGGGAAAGAGTCTCCACTCCAATATTCTGGCCTAGAGAATTCCATGGATTATATAATCCATGGGAACACAAAGAGTTGGACATGACTGAGTGACTTTCATTTTCTGTTCTTGTATTCAATATATTTCAGCATATATTTTCTGAGCTTTTCTATGTGGAAACTAATATGTTGCTTTAGCATATGTAAATTAGAAGATTTTGGAAGGTCTCCAGGTGAGCCACTTATAAATATCTATGAAATTCAATACTCAGATGTGTTTTTCAACACACTCTAAGCAATTATCCAATCTCAGGAGCTAATGCATACTATAAGCAAACTCAATTCTGACACTATCTATCCAAGAGTTATCATCAGAGCCCACAGATTAAGGGCACAACCCCAAAGATTACTCCAATCCCACACACTATTTGTGTTATTAATCACAAGTCCATATTGTCGCATATGCTTCTGAACAACTGGCTATAAATCAGAAATCTCTGTGATCCCTTCTTGGGTGCAATTAATTTGCAAGAGCAACTCACAGAACTCAGAGAAACATTACTTACATTTACCAGTTTATACAAAGAGTATATGGTTTCCAAGGCAAACCATTCAATATCACAGTAATCTAAGTCTATGCCCCAACCAGTAACACTGAAGAAGCTGAAGTTGAACGGTTCTATGAAGACCTACAAGACTTTTGGAGAAGGAGATGGCACCCCATGCCAGTACTTTTGCCTGGAAAATCCCATGAATGGAGAAGCCTGATGGACTGCAGTCCATGGGGTCACAAAGAGTCAGACATGACTGAGCAACTTCACTTTCACTTTTCACTTTCATACATTGGAGAAAGACATGGCAACCCACTCCAGTGTTTTTGTGTGGAGAATCCCAGGGACTGAGGAGCCTGGTGGGCTGCTGTCTACAGGGTCGCACAGAGTCAGACACAACTGAAACGACTTAGCAGCAGCAGCACAAGACCTTTTAGAACTAACACCCCCAAAAGATATCCTTTTCATTATAGGGGACTGGAATGCAAAAGTAGGAAGTCAAGAAACACCTGGAGGAAGAGGCAAATTTGGCCTGGGAATACGGAATGAAGCAGGTCAAAGACTAATAGAGTTTTGCCAAGAGAACGCACTGGTCATAGCAAACACCCTCTTCCAACAACACAAGAGAAGACTCTACACATGGACATCACCAGATGGTCAACACCGAAATCAGATTGATTATATTCTTTACAACCAAAGATGGAGAAGCTCTATACAATCAGCAAAAACAAGACCAGGAGCTGACTGTGGCTCAG
Source organism: Capra hircus (assembly GCF_001704415.2). Taxonomy (NCBI): domain Eukaryota; kingdom Metazoa; phylum Chordata; class Mammalia; order Artiodactyla; family Bovidae; genus Capra; species Capra hircus. The sequence continues at coordinate 48,037,612 of NC_030813.1, forward strand.
AATATGAACTCCTTATTGCCAAATTCACACTTAAATTGAAAAAAAAGTAGGGAAAACCACTAGACCATTCAAGTATAACCTAAATCAAATCCCTCATAATTATACAGTGGAAGTGAGAAATAGATTTAAGAGACTAGACCTGATAGATAGAGTGCCTGATGAACTATGGACTGAGGTTTGTGACATTGTATAGGAGACAGGGATCAAGACCATCCCCATGGAAAAGAAATGCAAAAAGCAAAATGGCTGTCTGGGGAGGCCTTACAAATAGCTGTGAAAAGAAGAGAAACGAAAAGCAAAGGAGAAAAGGAAAGATATAAGCATCTGAATGCAGAGTTCGAAAGAATAGCAAGAAGAGATAAGAAAGCCTTCTTCAGCAATCAATGTAAAGAAATAGAGAGTGAAGTGAAGTCGCTCGGTTGTGTCTGACTCTTTGCGACCCCATGGGCTGTATCCTACCAGGCTTCTCTGTCCATGGGATTTTCCAGGCAATAGTCCTGGAGTGGATTGCCATTTCTTTCTCCAGGGGATCTTCCCAAACGAGGGATTGAACCCGGGTCTCCCGCATAGTAGACAGATGCTTTACCATTTGAGCCACCAGCGAAGTCCAAAGAAATAGAGGAAAACAACAGAATGGGAAAGACTAGAGATCTCTTCAAGAAAATTAGAGATACCAAGGGAACATTTCATGCAAAAATGGGCTCAATAAAGGACAGAACTGGTATGGACCTAACCGAAGCAGAAGATATTAAGACGAGGTGGCAAGAAAATACAGAAGAACTATACAAAAAAGATCTTCATGACCAACATAATCACGATGATATAACCACTCACCTAGAGCCAGACATCCTGGAATGTGAAGTCAAGTGGGCCTTAGAAAGCATCACTATGAACAAAGCTAGTGGAGGTGATGGAATTCCAGTTGAGCTATTTCAAATCCTGCAAGATGATGCTATGAAAGTGCTGCACTAAATATGCCAGCAAATTTGGAAAACTCAGCAGTGGCCACAGGACTGGAAAAGGTCAGTTTTCATTCCAATCCCAAAGTAAGGCAATGCCAAAGAATGCTCAAACTATTGCACAATTGTACTCATCTCACACAGTAGTAAAATAATGCTCAAAATTCTCCAAGCCAGGCTTCAGCAATACATGAACCATGAACTCCCTGATGTTCAGCTGATTTTAGGAAAGGCAGAGGAACCAGAGATCAAATTGCCAACATCTGCTGGGTCATGGAAAAAGCAAGAGAGTTCCAGAAAAACATCTATTTCCGCTTCATTGATTATGCGAAAGCCTTTGACTTTGTGGATCACAATAAACTGTGGAAAATTCTGAAAGAGATGGGAATACCGACCTGCCTCTTGAGAAATCTGTATGCAGGTCAGGAAGCAACAGTTAGAAATGGACATGGAACAACAGACTGGTTCCAAATAGGAAAAGGAGTACGTCAAGGAGGTATATTGCACCCTGCTTATGTAACTTATATGCAGAGCACATCATGAGAAATGCTGGGCTGGAGGAAGCTCAAGGTGGAATCAAGATTGCTGGGAGAAATATCAATAACCTCAGATATGCAGATGACACCATCCTTACGGCAGAAAGTGAAGAGGAACTAAAAAGCCTCTTGATGAAAGTGAAAGAGAAGAGTGAAAAGGTTGGCTTAAAGCTCAACATTCAGAAAATGAAGATCATAGCATCCGGTCCCATCATTTCATGGGAAATAGATGGGGAAACAGTGGAAACAGTGTCAGACTTTATTTTTTGAGGCTCCCAAATCACTGCAGATGGTGACAGCAGCCATGAAATTAAAAGACGCTTACTCCTTGGAAGGAAAGTTATGACCAACCTAGATAGCATATTCAAAAGCTGAGACAATATTTTGCCAGCAAAGGTGTGTCTAGTCAAGGCTATGGTTTTTCCAGTAGTCATGTATGGATGTGAGAGTTGGACTGTCAAGAAAGCTGAGTGCCGAAGAATTGATGCTTTTGAACTGTGGTGTTGGTGAAGACTCTTGAGAGTTCCTTGGACTGCAAGGAGATCCAACCAGTCCCTTCTAAAGGAGATCAGTCCTAGATGTTCTTTGGAAGGAGTGATGCTAAATCTTAAACTCCAGTACTTTGGCCACCTCATGCAAAGAGCTGACTCATTGGAAAAGACTCTGATGCTGGGAGGGATTGGGGGCAGGAGGAAAAGGGGAAGACAGAGGATGAGATGGCTGGATGACATCACCGACTCAATGGATGTGAATTTGAGTGAACTCCGGAAGTTGGTGATGGACAAGGGAGGCCTGGCGTGCTGCGATTCATGGGGTCACAAAGAGTGAGACACGACTGAGAGTCTTCACTTTCACTTTTCACTTTTATGCATTGGATAAGGAAATGGCAACCTACTCCAGTGTTCTTGCCTGGAGAATCCCAGGGATGGCGGAGCCTGGTGGTCTGCCATCTATGGGGTCGCACAGAGTTGGAAACGACTGAAGCGACTTAGCAGCAGCAGCAGCATATATAGCGAGAAGTAAACAGAACTTGGATGCACCCCTTCCCAGCATGTGGGTATATTTACCAGTATGGTAGTTCCTCAAACTCATTGTTCAAGAGTTTTCATGAGTCTTAACTTATAGTCATATCACTCTCCTTCCCAGAGCCTATGATGGGGCTTAAATTTTCAACCATCTAATCACTTAGTCATTCTGGAGACTAGCCCCATCCTGAAGCTATTTAGGCACCCCAACATAGATTAGCTCATTAGTGTAAATTTAGGTGTGTTCAGAAATGAATTCTTATGAATAACAAAAGATGATCATATCTGTCAGGAAATCCAAAAGGTTTTAGTTACTCTGGGCAAAAAAAATGGTTAAAAATAAAAGACCTTTCTATTATTTATTATGCCTCACATACATTTAATTTTAGAAATTGACTTCTAAGATGAAAGTGGATATTGACTCCTTCATTAGATTTTCAACTGTTTCCATAATAAATAGCCACTAGCTTAGTCAATTAAAATAACATATTATTTTAAAAGAAAGAAAGAAAGAAAGAAAACTTATGTCCATAGAAGTAGAACATGTGTATAAAAAGGCTAAAATAAAATGTTAGTAGAGCTGTGCTTCCTTTTCGGAGACTAAGGAAGAATCTATTTTCTGTCCATTTGGGTTGTTAGCAGAATCTAGTTCCTTGTGGTTGTAGGACTCATGTCCCCATTTTCTTGTTGGCTGTAAACTAAAAGTTGTTTCCAAATACCAGAGGCTGCCACATTCTCAGACTCAAGTCCTTCTTTCTCTGTTTTCCAAGCCAGTGATAAAGGATCAGATCTCACTCACTTTGAATTACCTCCTCAGTCAGGCAAGATTCTCTATTTTTAAATAGAGATTAATATGATCTAATATGACTAGACTGGGTTCATCCAGGTATCCAGGGTAATCTCTTCACTTAAAGGTTCCTAATTTTATGATATCTGAAGAGCTCCTTTTGCCATGTTCATGGGTTTGTGAGATTAGGACAGGAATATCTTTGGGGTCCCATTATCCTACCTAACTTAATACAATAATCTCCACTTTATTTTCAAAGTGATCTCCTTAAAATTATTACATTTACTGTATTATTTAATTTTCTAGAGAGAATAAAGCTAATGCACATCAATTGCTAGAGTGTCTCTGTTTGCCTGGGCGCAAGAGAATAAGAGTGTAAGAGTGATTTAGTGTGGGGATTTTGGGTAATGTGATATCTCCTTGAAGTCTTAAGGGGCTAGAATCTGAGATCAGTCATGTGATCAGTCAACCACGCTTATGCAATGAAGTCCAAATTCATGTTCATTGAACCAGTGATGCCATCCAACCATCTTATCCTCTGCTGCTCCCTTCTCTTCCTGCCTGCAATCTTTCCCAGCATCAGGATCTTTTCCAATGAGTTGGCTCTTTCCATCAAGTGGCCAAAGTATTGGAGCTTCAGCTTCAGTACAAATATTTGCAATAAATATTCCTTTAGGATTGACTGGTTTGATCTCCTTGCAGTCAAAGAGACTCTCAAGAGTTTTCCAGAACCACATTTCAAAAACATCAACACTTTGATGCTCAGCTTTCTTTATGGTCCAACTCTCACATCCATACATAACTATGGAAAGACCATAGTTTGACTATACTGACCTTTGTTGGCAAAGTGATGTCTCTGCTTTTTAATACACTGTCTTCTCCTGCAGCACACACATCATTCAAGGGAAAGTAATACTGTACTCAGCTCCACAGGGAGAGACTTGATGTTTCACAGCTGGAATTTTCCTGGACTGTGCTGTATACAGTTCTTCCCTTGGTGAATATAAATTTGTGTCCGTTAGGAGTAATAAACCATAACCATGGGTATAACAGCTTTCAGTGAGTTCTATGAATCATTCTAGCAGATTACTGAGTCTCAAGGTGGTCATAGAAACCCCCTAACTTGCAGTTGATATCAGATAAAAATCCTTACATTTCTTAATCCAGTGTCTAAGCTTTCTCAAACATGTATCCTCTATTTTAACTAAAGGCTCCAAAATAATCCTGACATTTTCTCTGCTGTGGTATATTGCTGCCATAATGTCCCATGTTGTTCATACTTCTTTTTGTCCACATCTTGGTAGTCCCTTCCCATGTTTACTTCATTTCAGTTCAGTCACTCAGTTGTGTCTGACTCTTTGCAACCCCATGAACTGCAGCACGCCAGGCCTCCTTGTCCATCACCAACTCCCGGAGTTCACTCAGACTCACGTCCATCAAGTCAGTGATGCCGTTCAGCCATCTCATCCTCTGTCGTCCCTTTCACCTCCTGCCCCCAATCCCTCCCAGCATCAGAGTCTTTTCCAATGAGTCAACTCTTTGCATGAGGTGGCCAAAGTACTGGAGCTTCAGCTTTAGCATCACTTCTTCCAAAGAAATCCCAGGGTTGATCTCCTTCAGAATGGACTGGTTGGATCTCCTTGCAGTCCTAGGGACTCTCAAGAGTCTTCTCCAACACCACAGTTCAAAAGCATCAGTTCTTCAGCGTTCAGCCTTCTTCACAGTCCAACTCTCACATCCACACATGACCACAGGAAAAACCATAGCCTTGTCTAGACGGACCTTAGTCGGCAAAGTAATGTTTCAGCTTTTAAATATGCTATCTAGGTTGGTCATAAGTTTTCTTCCAAGGAGCAAGCGTCTTTTAATTTCATGGCTGCAGTCACCATCTGCAGTGATTTTGGAACTTAGGGTGTACCATATTATTTAATTTGGTTAATGGGCAAAAGACAATATGATACAGAAACTTAGAAACTACTTGCATTTCAGGATTTGCCCTGTGCTGCCATGTGAACAAGCCTTGACTAACCTGCTGGATAACAAGAAGCTGTGGTGACCCAATTACTCCTGTGACCTCAAGTGACAGTCTGCCAGCACGCTTGTAAATGTGTCACACTAGGTTGTATAATAATCAGCTAAACACAGATACATAAGCAAGCCCAGCTGACATCATTACTTGAATTTCAAGAAGGCAATGGAATAAATGGGTACTGATACATGAACAAGTGACTTATAATGGAAAATAAGTATAATGGAGATGGCCCATATCTGGATCATGTTAATGCCAAGGAGGTTATGCAAGAAATAGGAAAGGAATAGCCTGACATCATTCCCATTGAATGAACAGGAATTCTGTTGACTGGAAGATATATGGCTCCTTGAATAAAAGGAATACTGAGTAAATGAGTTACTTATCCATTACAGTGCCCCATACATTGTAATTAGATTTTTAATTTGCAGAGTCCACCATAGTGCAACATTACCTTAAGCAGACATGTATAAAAATAGGTTATTTAAAGAGGTTCAGTCAATTTCCAATTATATTCACCATCTAATCTACAGACTTTTATTATGGCTCCTTTAAATAGGGATCATGGTTGCAGCCCTTTAAAGGACAATCAAAGAACAATGGTTTCTTGCTAATGGACTATTGCATCAGTGAATACATTGCAAATAGTAAGACAGGTATATTAACAGCACATTAATGTGTAGATGAGTTATACCTAGTGCAATCTGTGATGTAATTTTAAGTTTGTGCTTTAAATTATAATGCACAAGTTTCTAAAACTTTAATATTCAAGATTACTACATGAGATCAAAGCTTTAGTGTTATGGAACAAACTATGCCTTTTTCCAATATTTGTTAGTTGAACCTATAACCCCAATATGATATTTGATGATAGTGCCTTTAGATAGGTAACTAAGGTTAAATAAAGTCATAAGAATGGAACCCTAATTGAATTGAACTAGTATCCTTAAAAGGAGGAAGAGACACAAGTCATCTCTTTCTCTCCACACAAGCACAGAGGAAGGCCACATGAGATCACAGCAAGAAGGCAGACATCTACAATCCAAAGACAGATGTCTCACTGGACACCAATTCTGCAAGGATCATGATTTTGGATTTCCAGCCTCCAGAAAAAATTTTCTCCTGATGAAGCCACTAAGTCTTTTGTACCTTGTTACAGCAGCCTGAGTATAGTAATATCCTCCTTCTCAGTTAAAATGGATCATTATAGCTTCCTTAACATGGGCTCCAGCTTTTTATCCATTCCTTGTTGCTAGGAAAAGCATGATTGTTGTCTTCCTGGAACCTAATTAGAGTCTGTAGATCATTTAAATTAGACATTTTAATGAAATATTGAGTAATGGAAAATTCATTATGGCTAAACCCCATAAAAATGACAATTATGAGTTTACTAATCCATCAATAATATTTATGCTTGTATAATGTCCTTAAAATAAACTAAATGGTAAGTGTTAGTTTTTAAATTCCACATACATTCTGAATATTTGTGTCTAGACTTGGAAAAATTGAGAGCATATTGAAGTGAAGATAAATTTCTATGTAAGGTACAGCAGGTCTGCATGGTTTAGCTTTGCATATACTTGAAAATTAATATTATTGTAAAGTGGAAAAGCAATGGGACCCTAAGTTAAACTATGGACTTGGGGTGATTATGATATACCAATGTCAGCTAATCAATTGTAACTAATGTGCCACTCTGAATGAATAAACAAATTTCTGGATTAATACATTTCTTGATTAATAAATTAGGTTGATATATGTATATACCAACCAAGTTTATGTACCAGCTTAGTGACTAAACAACAACATAAACGTGCTGTTAAGTTGCTAAACTGAGTCTGACTCTTTGTAACCCAGTGGACTATATAACCAATTCATTCCTCTGTTCCTGGAATTTCCCAGGCAAGAATACTGGAGTGAGTTGCCATTTCCTTCTCTAGGGGCGATCTTCCTGACCCAGGGATTGAACTGCTTATTTTGGCAGGCAGTTCTTTATAAGTGAGGCACCTCAGTTCAGTTCAGTTCAGTTCAGTTCAATTCAGTTCAGTACCTCAGTCATGTCTGACATTTTGCGACTCATGGACTGCAGCATGCCAGGCCTCCCTGTCCATCACCAACTCCCAGAGTTTACTCAAATTTCTATCTATTGAGTTGGTGATGCCATCCAACTGTCTCATCCTCTGTTGTCCCCTTATTCTCCTGCCTTCAGTCTTTCACAGCATCAGAGTCTTTTCCAGTGAGTCAGTTCTTCATGTCAGGTGGCCAAAGTATTGGAGTTTCAGCTTCAGCATCAGTCCTTCCAATGAATATTCAGGACAGATTTCCTTTAGGATGGGCTATTTGGATCTCTTTGCTGTTGGAGTTTTCTCCAACACCACAGTTCAAAAGCATCAACTCTTCTATATCTTCCCTTCAGTTATTTTCTTGTGGATTTAAAACTGCTCTCTCTCTCTTTTCCAGTTTAATTTATTGGCTTTCTAGGTGCCTCAATAGAGAGGTCCAGAAAAACATCTGCTTCTGATATATTGACTATGCCAAAGCCTTTGGCTGTGTGGATCACAGAAATCTGTGGAAAATTCTTAAAGTGATGGGAGCACCAGACCACCTGACCTGCCTCCTAAGAAAGCTGTATGCAGGTCAGGAAGCAACAGTTAGAACAGGACATGGAACAACAGACTGATTCCAAATCAGGAAAAGAGTATATCAAGGCTGTATACTGTCACCCTGCTTATTTAACTTATATGCAGAGTATATCATGAGAAATTCTGGACTGGATGAAGCACAGGCTGGAATCAAGATTGCCGGGAGAAATATAGATAACCTCAGATATGCAAATGACACCACCCTTATGGCAGAAAGTGAAGAGGACTAAAAAGCCTCCTGATGAAAGTGAGAGAGGAGAGTGAAAATTTTGCTTAAAACTCAACATTCAGAAAGCTAAGATCATGGCATCTGGTCCCATCACTTCATGGCAGATAGATGGGGAAACAGTGGAAACAGAGACAGACTTTATTTTTAGGGGTTCCAAAATCACTGCAGATGGTGACTGCAGTCATGAAATCAAAAGACCCTTACTCCTTGGAAGGAAAGTTATGATCTACCTAGACAGCATATTAAAAAGCAGAAACATTACTTTGCTAACAAAGGTCCGTCTAGTCAAAGTTATGGTTTTTCCAGTAGTCATGTATGGATGTGAGAGTTGAACAATAAAGAAAGCTGAGTGCCAAAGCAGAATTGTCTCATAGTGATAAGATTATATTTATAATGTTAAATTTTTACATATCAAATTTAAAAATGCCATAAACCACAGGGGGGAAAGAGAGCAATGTGTAGTGTAGTTATTACCATCCAAATACGTGGATGATCTAGCATTCCAAAAGCTGTTTTGTCATTGTATTTATTCTAAGTCACATATTAAGCACCAATAAAATTATAGCTTCTATCTCAAAAATGTAATTTCTGAGATATCTGAGTGTATCTTCATGACACAGAAGGTGAAATGGGTTAAAAAGTGTTCCTGCTCAGGGTGATTAGAAACATTATAGATTAGTGAAAATGATGCACGTTTTAATGAAGGCCATAGAAATGTTAAGGGGCAGAGGAATAGTTTACTCATGAATCACTGGGGTGAAGAGGCCTCTAAGAGAGGAAAAGGCCTCTAAGAGAGGAAAGAATCTGAACGAGCAGTGTGTCAGGACAACAAATGAGATATGGGGAACTTATGTATAAAGAGATTTTCTCTTTAGCAGAGAGAAACCAATCAGCAGTGAAGTTATACATAACAGAAGAAGAGTAACCTTCTGCTTAAGGCTTTGGGTGACTGTGTGGTAGGAACTGAGTAGAAATCTGACAAACCCACACAATATTTTCAAGCCAAGCTCTTGTTAACACTGAGGCAGGAAGGATTACCATTCTGAGATCCAACATTTCCAGTCTAAAGCACACTTTTCTTGGCTTCTATAGCATTATGTGCATAAATTCTCACAGCTTCTGCCATGCTGCATTGAAATAATTTTTCTAAATGTCTGTATTTTACGTCATATCAAGTTCCACCAAAGACCAATGAGTAAGATTTTTTTTTTTCGTTGTCTCTCTAGCATCTGGCACATGATCTGATGGTCAACAGATGCTCATCAATGTTGAGAGATATAAATTGTGAATTCATCCTGTAATTAACTAAACAACTATTTCCCCTATTCTCCTTGGATGTAGTATGAATAAATGGTATTTTTATAGAACTTCAAAACATTAAATATAAGTAATATAAACACCTAAACTCCAAAACTGAATCACAATAAACTGTGGAAAATTCTGACAGAGATGGGAATACCAGACGACCTGACTGGCCTCTTAAGAAACCTATATGCAGATCAGGAAGCAACAGTTAGAACCAGACATGGAACAACAGACTGGTTCCAAATAGGAAAAGGAGTATGTCAAGGCTTATATTGTCATCCTGCTTATTTAACTTATATGCAGAGTACATCATGAGACATGCTGGGCTGGAAGAAGCACAAGCTGGAATCAAGACTGCCGGGAGAAATATCAATAACCTCAGATATGTAGATGACACCATCCTTATGGCAGAAAGTGAAGAGGAACTAAAAAGCCTCTTGATGAAAGTGAAAAGGGAGAGTGAAAAAGTTGGCTTAAAACTCAACATTCATAAAATGAAGATCATGGCCTCCGGTCCCATCACTTCATGGGAAATAGATGGGGAAACAGTCGAAACAATGTCATACTTTATTTTGGGGGGCTCCAAAATCACTGCAGATGGTGATTGCAGGCATGAAATAAAAAGACGCTTGCTCCTTGGAAGAAAAGTTATGACCAACCTAGATAGCACATTGAAAAGCAGAGGCATTACTTTGCCAACAAAGATCCGTCTAGTCAAGGCTATGTTTTTTTTCCAGTGGTCATGTATGGATGTGAGAGCTGGACTGTGAAGAAAGCTGAGCACTGAAGAATTGACACTTTTGAACTGTGGTGGAGAAAACTCTTGAGAGTCCCTTGGACTGCAAGGAGTTCCAACCTGTCCATTCTAAAGGAGATCAGTCCTGGGTGTTTTTTGGAAGAAGTGATGCTAAAGCTGAAACTCCAGTACTTTGGCCACCTCATACAACAAGTTGACTCACTGTAAAAGACTGATGCTGGGAGGGGTTGGGGGCAGGAGGAGAAGGGGGCGACAGAGGAAGAGATGGCTGGTTGGCATCACCGATTTAATGCACGTGAGTTTGAGTGAACTCCGGGAGCTGGTGATGGACAGGGAGGCCTGGTGTGCTGCCATTCATGGGGTCGCAAAGAGTCTGACAGGACTGATTGACTGAAGTGAACTGAACTGAAACTCCTAAAGGCTCCTAGAGATAAGTGGGCAATCTAATGTTTTCTGTTTTAAAATGTGTTTAGCCATGGTATTTTATAACTTTATTCTTAAACCAATCTATTCATTAAACCAGATTTTTTGATTTTTGAATTCTGAATGAACTTTTAGATTCATAATTGATTTAATTATAGGCTTTCATATGTATTAGTCAGTTCAATTCGTTCACTCACTGAGTCATGTCCAACTCTTTGTGACCCCATGAATCACAGCACGCCAGGCCTCCCTGTCCATCACCAACTCCTGGAGTCCACCCAAACGCATGTCCATCGAGTCGATGATGCCATCCAGACATCTCATCCTCTGTCATCCCTCCTCCTCCTGTCCCCAATCCTTCCCAGCATCAGATTCTTTTCCAATGAGACAACTCTTTGCATGAGGTGGCCAAAGTACTGGAGTTTCAGCTTCAACATCAGTCCTTTGAATGAACACAGGACTATTCCTCTATAGGATGGACTGGTTGGATCTCCTTGCAGTCCAAGGGACTCTCAAGAGTCTTCTCCAACACCACAGTTCAAAAGTATCAATTCTTCGGCATTCAGTTTCTTCACAACCAACTCTCACATCCATACATGACCACAGGAAAAACCATAGCCTTGACTAGACGGACCTTTGTTGGCAAAGTAATATCTCTGCTTTTCAATACGCTATCTAGTTTGGTCATAACTTTCCTTCCAAGGAGTAAGCGTCTTTTTATTTCATGGCTGCAATCACAGTCTGCAGTGATTTTGGAGCCCAAAAAATAAAGTCTGACATTCTTTCCACTGTTTCCCCATCTATGTATAAACAAATACAAATCTCTGCTTGTATTCTGTGCTTCCAGTCTTTACTGTTAATATGTTGAGTGAATCATTAGCTAAATGAAGTACTTAAATATCAAGATCAAGTACCTCAGTGACATTAATTAAAAATTAAAAAAAGAAATATCAGATTATGTAATTTGTTTTGATTCTAATTTACTCTGAGATGCAAACAAACCCACTTATTTTTCATAACCTAAATTATAAGCTAATAGAAAAATACATAATATGACTATATCTAAAAACTAAGAAGAAAGTTGTTACTGTGTAAAATTGAATATGCTATAAATAAGAAAAGCTTTTAGTCTGAAATAGAATATGCCATAGAATATTTTAAAATGTTTTTATTGTTGCTGGAGATTTTTAAATAGACACTTAAGGAAGTTGAATATATTTTATTACCAAAACAGCACTGCTATGATTCTGCTTTAGACTAAATAAAAATTGTTGAATGAACCAAGTATACACGGGCTTGATTCTCACAGTTTTAGGAAAGATTTTAAAGAGAGAGAACACACACACATACCCACTCACACACCCACACACAAACACAACCCAAGGCATATGTTAGAGACATATTAATTTGAATATTTTCTTTTGTATGATGGAATTATTTTTCTTGTTTAGAAAAAAAAAATCTACTTTAAGGAAAAGGATTGATTTCCATTAATTAACTCTCATTACACTATTTTCTAGGAGCATGGCACACAGAAAAATACATTAGATGGATTTGAAAAAACTCATTGAATTATACACTTGGAAAAAGATATAGGTATATGTTCCTTCATCTATCACCTGATAAATAAGCCCTACATGGTACCAAACAGGCTCCTTTAATTTAAGTCTCTGTTAAAAAACAGAAAAGCCTCGCTACATCTTAAGCCAGCCCTCTTCAATTTATAACATGTTCCAGGTTTTTATAGAATAGTGAAATGTGTTTTCTCTTTTAATTTCTTTTTATTCTTTAAATATTTGTCTGCTTGCATAATTTTATTTTATTATAAATTATTTTTAAATTTAAAATAAATATTTGAAACATAAAAAATACTAAACAGCATGTCCTCTAATATTGTTTTAGATTATAGATCTGTGTGTATTAATTAAAATAACATCTATAGATATAGGAGGAAAGGTCAGCTGAGTACTTTTCATCATATTATTACCTCACTCACTTTCTCCCTAGAATTAACCATATCTTACATTTTTTGGTCACTCTTCCATCTTTCATAATTTATTTGTTCAAATAAATAGTTGCTGAATGCCTTTTATAAGCCTAGCATTCTCTTAGACACAGAATGGAGAGCAGAGTAAAGCATTTAAAAAATTTACAAAAATAGCTTAAATGTTTATAATCTTAAAATGTATATAATCATTAAAACATGTTTTCATTGTTTTTAAATATTTTTAATGATGACAGAATCATATGTCTGTATTTCTATTTATTTTCAGCAACTTTAAAATTATTTTTTCTAAATGTAAAGTTTTTATTAAGTTTACAGGTAAAAGACATTCTGATGGGAAGCTAACAAGAAAAGAAAAATAGTGAATCTGGCCATATGTATTTGCCTAAGTATATATTTTTATACTTTTATATTTTATAAAAATAATTTTATAAAATTAAAATTTATAATTTTATAAAAATATATTTTATATTTTTATACTTCTCTCCAGTGGTGAAGAAAAAGATACACTGAAAAGGATTATGTGCATATTATATTACACACACATATATATGTATACACATACACACACACAAACATATATACATTTCCCCCTCCATTTCTTGCCTTTAAAGGGGCCATTTCTGTAATTGAAAATCACACTACCAGGAATATATGTGAATCAGATAGGATCATATTAATATTACGTCTAATTTTATTACTATCTTACTATTTTATAAACCCCATACTGGAATGGATAGCATAAGTGATTAAAGACTCTTAGCTGCTAATCAGCAAGGACAATATTAAATAATATCTGTAATATATAGGATGATTTCTGGCTGTAATGAAAACAATGACCTTCTGAAAGCTATTTGCTTTAATACTTTAAAGATGTTTCTTATGATTTCAAAACTAAACTATTTACTAAAATGATTAAATTTAGAATGAATTTTTTTTCCATTTTTAAACCTACTCTTTAAAATTGTACAAATCCATATTATGATTAAATAAGCAGACCAAGAGGTGTGAGAAGAAAACATGTGTATTGTAGTCATATATTGGTGATCTCTTAATTATACAAATGAAACCAAAGGAATTGTGTGATATTTTTTTATTTTGTAGAGAAATTTTGAGAATTAAAAATAGTGATGGTCTTTGAAAAACAAGGAACTGATTACATGTTTAGTCAATAAGTAGAGAATGGTTGGTTACATGTTATGTTTTGTTCATTTATTTCCCCAGCTGCATTTATAAGATTTCCTTTGAAACTATAGTAAAATGAGATGGTCTCTGGGTAGAAAATAGAGAAAACCAGTGTTTTCTGTTTTCCGTAATGATGCAGGACTGCAGTGTGTGGTGTATAAGCAGGCTCTGAGTTGCAAGGAGAATGAGGGCAACAAAGGAAAGATTTTCTGTGGTGAAGGTTATAATTTACTTTAAGAAAGTTCTCATATGAAGGGGACTGACCTGGATGTGTGCATAGGGGCTAGGCATCTTAGGAAAGGTTGCTAGAAAATGTTCAAAGAAGAGTAGTAGAGGAAGAAGGACTATGGTCTTCTATATTTCCCTTTCTCAAAGATTCCGTTCATCATCCTCATTTCTGCTGAAATGTCTGGGTCATTTATGTAAGAAAACCAACACATGGACCTAGTCAGGAAAAGTGTGTAACCTAGTCCAGGTGCGTGTGTGCCAGGTTGCCTCAGTCATGTCCAACTCTATGTGACCGTATGGGGGTTCTCTGTCCATGGGATTCTCCAGGCAAGAATATTGGAGTGGGTTGCCATGCCCTCTTCCAGGAGATCCTCCTGACCCAGGGATTGATTCTGCTTCTCTTAAGTCTCTTTACCTCTAATGACACCTGGGAGGCCCACATCACACCAACTCCCATGGTCATTCATGACTATAAGAGAGCTTCAGCCTGTTACCCTGACTTCATCTGAGTTTGGATGTCAGAGTACTCATGTTGGAGAATAAAGCATCTAACTCATTTGTAGCAAAGTGAACTGTGTCTGAATACTGTGCTGGAAAACCTCCTGGTTTTCTGCTATTGGCTGAGTTAACATTGCCCCCTTAACTCTCAGCAGCTCTTGGCATTTGAATGTAGACTAAGGAGAGAAAGGATCATTTTACCAAATGTACTTTGGTCCCATCACGAATCTGCAGTTTCTGCGTGCAATAGTGAGGCTCAGCACTGAAGCAGTCTGCTTTAGAGAAAAGACACTGGGAACTCTGCTTACCTCTTTCTGTTTTAGGGAGAGGTGTCAAACAAGCAAACAATTAAACAAGGTCTTCACGGTAAGATATGATAATAAAGATTAAATGTGCTAACAGCCTCTTTGACCAAAAATTGTAAATTAAGTTAAGCAGAATGTAAGCAGAACGTAAGCACACAAATTATGTTCGCACATGAACGCGTGTGTGTGCACATGTGCACACACACACACTCACACTCACACTCACACACACACACAGAAATTTTCCTGGTCAGACAGACTATAGAAATAGTTTGCTAACATAGTTCCTTTTCTGTATTTTATGATTTATATTGAGTAGATATTTTCCTTGGTCACTTAAAACTGAGAAAAGGAAAATACATATAGACACCCAAGATGATAAAACAGGGGCAAAGTCTGCTGAATACTTTCAATATCCCTATCATTAGAAAATATAAGAAAATAGCAGTGATCCAAACCCTTTTTTCCATTTCTATTTTGTTTCTTTTTCTTGCCTTCCACATTTTTGGATAGTAGATTTGCTCTTTTTGTAGTAGAGATTTTATAAGGTGAAGCCGATATATATTTTTAAGTGTAATCAATTTTTTTTTGTAATATGCTATTAGATTTTTTGATTTACACAAGCACATATATGCATACACACACATATCTCCATCTCCACATTGAATGCTGCTGTTGCTAAGTCATTTCAGTCATGTCCGACTCTGTGTGACCCCATAGATGGCAGCCCACCAGGCTCCCCTATCCCTGGGATTCTCCAGGCAAGAACACTGGAGTGGGTTGCCATTTCCTTCTCCAATGCATGAAAGTGAAAAGTCAAAGTGAAGTCGCTCAGTTGTGTCCGACCCTCAGCAACCCCATGGACTTCAGCCTTCCAGGCTTCTTCGTCCATGGATAGACATGGTTAATTTGAAAAATTTAAAGTACTTGGGATTGTATTGTATATTTTATATAGGTAATCCATTTAATACTGAGTTTTTGGAACATTCTCCATTCTGTCATAGAGGTTTGTGAAGCTGAGATCTGAGATTTCAAATGAGTGCAATTTTTCTGCATTTTTGTGAGAATCAAAGAACTTCATTGTGATTCAAACAGAATGACAAAGGTGACTTAAGGGTTTCATTTTTTGACTTTTCAGGGAGTGCTCTCTTTGTTACATAGCCTTAAAGAACTCCTTTTCTATAAATCTGACAGTAGATTATTTGCCTTAAATCTAAGAGGCCTAACCGCTTGGACTTTAAAAGTCCTGCATCAGTCTGACTTGGCATCATACTGGGTTGAGTCAAAAGGCCAGACACTATCTCATTGGGAAAGAAAAATTATCATGTCTGAGTACCAGGAATAAGGATTCTAAATATGGACGGGTCTAACTCATTCAACATTTCAATGATGGTCAAGTGACACATGCAGGGTGGGTTCACCCTCTACAGCTGGAACTTTAGCTCTTTGGAAAGATGCAGATTTGTGAAGATAAATAACATATCCCTTTTGGGGAATGAATGGAATGTCTAACTCAGACAGAAACCTTTCAGAAATCTTAACCATTATATCATTTTTTTACTTAAATGTTTAATTCTTTTCATGCACAAAAGCCACTGCAACACGGCCACCCCTGACCTCACACATATTTATTCTTGATATAAATTTCATACCTTCACGTTTAAAATATCACTATAAATAATCTGTATTTAATCTCCTTTGATAATTGCATTTGCAGTTTTTTGTGAAAAACAATTGAGAACATATGGAAAATAAATTGGTTTAAGCAAAAATTAAATGAATAAGTATATTGAAAAGAAATTCTCAGGATTGCATAAAATAAATGATATAATATCTTCTATGTATAGCTCCTCACTAAGGCAATGGCTAAATGCTAATGACAGAATCAATATAAGTAAGATAATATATTACTATTGCTGATACTTCTGGTGCTACATAATTGGTTACCTTTCACATCATTGTCATAGGAGAAGCATTTCTAAAGGTATTCTTCTGCACTTCTTTCTGTCCCAAAATACTTTGGAGGAGAATTGATATTCAGATAAGGAAGGGTCTTTTGCATTGTTTACATGGTCTAAGAAAATAGGATGATATTCATCTCATGTAGTGAATTATAGTATCTCTTTGATCAATCACGAAACAAATTGTCTAGCACTGTACCTAAAATCCTGAATTGAAAAAGTACATACAGATGAACAATTTCTACATGAGGTAAAAGCAAACTCTTAAAAACAAAGTAGTAAATTTAAGATGATTAATAGAAGTAGTGATAGCATGGTTAATTGTTATACCTTATTGTTTCATATTTGGAGAAATCAAAAAAAGCTGAATCTATTTGTGCTAAGCATGTGTGTGGGTGCGTATTTTGTTTCAAATACAGAGATCAAACAATGGCTAAGGTTTAAAAAGAGATGAAATTCTAGCAGAAAATAGGATTTTCAGGAAAAATGATAATTTTGTTTTGATTGAAGTATAGCTCATTAATGGACTTTCGTGAAATATATTCTTCAGATTTTATCACTAATTTAAACTACTCATCAGGTTTCATTAGAGAAATGTAATCAGATAAGATTTCCAACTTACTTATATTTTTATCTAGCATCTACTGTATATTTGGCTGAGTGAAAGAAGCTAAGTATATAGCAATAAGCAAAATATAATTGGTTCTTTAAGATTTATTGAAATTAATTTTCATTTAACAATAAAAATTTGCTAATGTAAATTTTTCTATGACTTATGAAATGCTTCTAAAAACATCATATAATTGATCCTTTTTATGATCCATGAAAAAGTATAAACAGTTATCATTATTTCCATGTTATATGTGAAGTAATAAAACCTCAAGAACTTAAGTAAATTTACAAACATTTTTGGCTTCTAAGTAGTGGATTTGGGACTTAATGTAATTCCATACTTACTGCCTTATGCTTTGCAGTTGATCTCTGTAAGGTAAAAAATACCTGTTAATTTTCTAGATCCTCTACACTTTTTTTTTCTTTAGCAGGGAGTCCTTATAATGTCTTCCATTCTAACATATAGAGTTATATTATTCATACAATTTTAATTAATTATATACAAATTTATTCACAGAATGATAGAATATTACGGGAATGTATTAAGTCTGGTCCAACTTCCTCAGATAGATAAAAACATCAATAGCCTCAAATACTAAACAATTCATTTTTAACTTTTTTAAAGACTCTGACAGACTATTTACTTGAGTGTTCTAGATTTAGTCATACTTGGAAAAAAATTAATTATTTTGAATACAACTTGAATCTATCATTTCTTGCCTGAAAGTTGAGAATGATTGATAAAATCTTGTTAAAATGTTACCATCTATCTAGAGTACAATATATTTCATCTCTGACCACTCCAAATGTTAATAAACCATTTAACTCTGAATATTTATATCAATTTTTGAAGTCTGTATTACACAGAGTAGTATATGTGGAATCTTATTTTACATTCATCATTAGGGTGTTATATGCTTAAATGCCACAAATGGTAGACATAATAAGGATTTCTGTTTTGCTGTATATACATCTTTATCTCACCACACATTAAAGATGATGTTTTATTTGAATGATCTCTCAAATGGATTATATAAAGACAGAAATCCAGAATTATATTTAATTTCCCATTTTCCTAGTTTGGCTTTAAACTAAAGCCTGTTATAGCCAATATTTAGGAAGGAAATCTTAGAGGCAATGCCTAATTCAGCTAAAAAACTCAAGTCCTGTTACTCTCCATAGCTCCCTTGGATTAATATCATTCTAATTCATAGACGTATGCATTTCCAAAATCCACACGTTTTGCCTTAAAGTGGTACCTGGAATCATTACAACTATTTGGTAAAACCATTTTGTACATTGTAGTAGCTAGACAGTAATCAAGAGACAATATATGGCAGAAAATTTTAAGTGCTATAACAGCAGAAGTGCAGAATTTTGAAAGGAAAAATGTGTACTTTTGTATTGATTAGAAAAAACTTTATGGAGAATCTTTCAGGTAAACCTTGAAGGATAAGTAGCCATGAGCCACAGATATCATGAGAAATAAACCATATGGGAAATAATTGTTATTATCATTCACAGGTTTAGACAGGATTACATTCTTTTATTGCCATTATTTTTCTCTTTTAATCATTACAACACCGTCCAAAAAATGGAAAGCTACTTTAGCTGTACATGTCAAGGGTGAGTGATATAGAGGAGTGCATAATAGACAGAAAGTAAAAAGAAATGTTTTGCCCTAGATTTTATTTCTAATTAGACTTAGATGTTCATTAAATCTGTGTAGGGTCTCCAAAATTCAGTTTCCACACCTGAAAAATAAATAAGTTAATATTCATTAACTCCCCACCAGAACACATATTCAATCTTTATGATATTTCAAAAATGTTTACAATTATCTTTTCTGCTTTCTCATTTTTAATATAACCTGGTGTTTTCATCTCAGGGTTTTTCTCATTTCTCTTTGCATATGTCTCTACATAAGCCTGAATTTCACAGTATTCACTCCACTCTCTTCTAACTTGACCCATTGGAACTGAGCCAGCTGGAAACAAGAAAAGCAGAAGTGCTAGAAGTACAGGATGAGTTTGGGTAATTAACATTTGTAAGAAGTTTGTAAGAAGGTAGACAGAAATGTACAAAAGTGGCGTAAGAAGGTAAGGATGTAACGTGTTTTGTCAAATTCCAACTTACCCCAGCCATCCTGTCCCAGTTAAGGGCATTGGTGGTGGTGGAAAATTGAGAAGCCCATGTGAAGTTCACAGTTCAGAGACTACAATCACGCTAAAATACTGAGACCTAATCATGGGACTGCAGAATACTCTCCCCTATCCCCTCTTACAATCCTATTACTAAGGGTCTTCTTGAGAAATTTCTTTTTAACTAGTGCCCATCCAACTTTAAAAGAAAAATCACAAAGTATACTAAACAGCAAAAAAGTTTGAAGAGACCAACAGAAAAAAAAAAAAACCATCAAAAGCATACCTAAATATGGCAAAAATGTTAGAATTATCAGAATCAGACATCTACCAACCCTTCCAGATGATTCTGATGCACACTTAAGTTTGAGAACCACTGGTCTATAGGACTGATATGGATACTAAATTTACTATATGTGATTTCTTTTTTTTTTTTTTTTGGTTAATTCACTCACAATTCTTCTCAATATAAGCTTCAAGTAATTTCCATTTCCTCTATTCCTGTTATCCTTATCTATACAAAGATGCCATAAATCCCTTGAGTGATATAACATGTGTGTCTTTTATATCCTTCATGACCTAACACTAGGTGTTTAGGGAAAGAAGTCAGTGACTTGACACATCTGCTGTCTAAGGCTGGTTTTGCAGACAACTTTTCTGCAGTCTGACCTGGATAGAGCACTGCTCTCTGGATGATGCTGAATGTCAATGTAAAGACCTCTAAGTTCCATGACCCAGAGAAGACTCCCATTTATCCAGAGACATCATGTCCCATTTAAGATTATCTAAGCCAGGAACCCCTATTCTCTCTCTTGTTGTTATACAGCAAGTATACAAAAGAGAGGAGACAAAATAAATTTGATATATTGGAATGTAGCAGTTTAATATAAACTCTGATAAAAGTTTGATATAAGTGTTTGATAAAAGTAAAGGTCCTGACTAAGCAATTGGTACCTTTCATTAATCAGAGTTATTCCTCTTGCTCACTGGATTTGACTGAACGTAATTACCCTAGGAAAAATAACAATAGTTCAGGTCAATCCTTTTCTTATTCTGAAGAACCAAAAATGAATAGGTGCTTGGATTTTACCGAGAACTTGTTCATTTCTCTAATTGTTTTGCTCATTTGAAATCCTGAATCTTATAAGAACCAAAGAATGTAGCTTTCCAGTAGACAGTCCATCTATAATTGTACATACTTTGCAAATAAAAATTAAAACCTGTGTTCAGATTATGCTTTCTTCTTGCTTATCAAATATGAAAAGACTCAATTTGAATATCCAGATTCATCAGATGCAAATTGCAAGTTGTTAAGGTGTTGCTATGTTCACTTGTCTTATCAATCTTCATGTAGTTAATTTGTATGATGAGCTAGTGAGAGATATTTTGTTAGTGGTTAATGGAAAACAGGCCAAAAGAAGTTAATTAAATTTAACAGGTTACATACACAGCTAGTAAAGAACATTTAAAAAAGTTAAATTTATATATATTGTGGCAGAGAGCTTGATTTCTTAGCGATATCTTGGACCAATGTGAGCATTTATTTCTTCAGAAATTTTAGAGGATATAGCTTCAGGTGCCTTCAAGAAATTTTTCAACTTAAAATTATTTTTTGGTGGAAACCTTGGGTTTTTGGCTTCCCAGTAGCAATTTTATTTAGTGTTCCTTTATTGATCAAGTCTCCTGTGACTTTTCTATTTACTTCTCTGATGGAGGGAGAGAAGGATGTTTGCTAACCTGGTTGTACACTCCATGCATTGACCTTTTAGTATCCCTTCTGGTTTAGTTGTTGGAGAATGTTCTCTTACCACCTGCTTTTGTTTGTACTCTCTGAACCACTGTTTGCATTTAATTTTAAAATGTCTCCTTCCATTATCTTCTCTAGTTTTCCAATCATTTTTATGCCATTTTCTTTTACACCTTTGCTACTTTCCAATGCATCTAAAACTATACATAGAGAGAGAGAACATGAGAAATGATGCCAACTGAAAGTGAACCCACGAAGGGGAGACAAAGAAGAAAAAAACTAAAGTGGACAGAAGCATCAAAAAGATTGAAATACAAAAAACAAGGAGTTTAGAAAAAATTTTAGACCTTCAAATGCTCTTAGGAGTAAAGAAAATAGAATGAAATTGGGGAAAATAACATAGTAGACAGTTTGTAACAGCAATTGCATGGTAAAGTTGCTATAGATTTGCCATTAAATTCTAGAAAACTAAATTGTGTTTCAAACTGTCTTCACATAAATAAGAGATAAAAAATTCATTTTACTTTCTGTTTAATGAGAGAACAGATATACGAAAACACCGGCAGCTTATTTTTCATTTCTCATAGTTCTGTATAATTGGAATTTGACCTAAGTAGTTCTACCTAATAGTGTATGTATGAGGTGGACTTTTGATCAGGGAAGGTGTCATATGAAAAGAGGTGTTTGTGAGAGGATAGGGTTAATTTCCGGAGAAGGCAATGGCACCCCACTCCAGTAGTCTTGCCTGGAAAATCCCACGGACGGAGGACTCTGGTAGGCTGCAGTCCATGGGGTCGCTGAGGGTTGGACACGACTGAGCGATTTCACTTTCTCTTTTCACTTTATGAATTGGAGAAGGAAATGGCAACCCACTCCAGTGTTCTTGCCTGGAGAATCCTAGGGATGGGGGAGCCTGATGGGCTGCCATCTATGGGATCGCACAGAGTGAGACATGACTGGAGTGACTTAGCAGCAGCAGCAGCAGCAGCAGCAGCAGCAGCAGGGTTAATTTCTCTCTCAGGCTAGGCTGATTCAGAATAAAAATTGATGACACAGAGAATGCTGAATATTCAGATTCAGGTCACTCAGACTTCAAAGTCAGAGGTAGATTCGGCTTATATGAAATATGAACCTTACAACATTAAGCAAAATAAATCAAAATTTAAAATGATAATAATTATGAGAATATTTTGGAATAAGAACAAAAAGCAAAATGTGCATATTTTAATAAGCTGTGCAAACATAATAAGCATTACAGAATACAGAAAAAATAAAATTTTAATTAAATAACAGTCTCATATACCTCCACACCACCTTTTTTCTATATTTTTTGACTTCATAGGCACATTACAAAGATCTTATATTATCATTTTTTATAACCATCATAGAAAATGTGTTCAGTCTTTCCGTTATCTAGGTTGACCAAATTTGTCTTTTTAAAAAGATTTTGCAGAAGATTTTTTAGCTTCACAACTCACTATTAGTATATTAGTCTGATAGTTCAGTCATACAAAATACTCCAGATAGGGTGGTTGAAACAACAGAAATTTATCTTCTCACAGTTTTGGAATCAAGGAAGTCCAAGATAAAGTTATTGGTTTGTCTGGAGGGTTCTCCTTGCTTTACAGTTGACTGCCTTCTTGCGGTGTCCTCATGTGGCATTTTCTCTGTGTGCACACATTTCTGGTGTCTCTTCCTTTTCTTATTAAAAAAGCTGTCCTATTGAATTACCAGCCCACCCTTATGAACTCATTTAATCTCAACTTTCTTTTAAAGGTCCTATGTTCAAATACAGTCACATTGAAAAAACTACAGTGTACGAATTTTGAGGGACAAAATTCAGCCCACAGCAACTGATATTGTCATGAAACTATTTTAAATTGTCATCAAATTATCTATCAAGATTTTAGCATATATGAGAAATATACATTTTTCATAGCATTTCTAGAAGTGCGTGCTCTATGATAACAGAAATTCTGATAAATTATGTTTCCATAATTTCTATTAAAACTATTGATGGCGCATTTATAATTACATTTGGCACACTGTCAAGTAGACTGCAGATAGAAGATATTATAGCACATTCTTGAAAATAACAAACCAGAAACTCCATAAACTAGTCACTCTACCCTGTCTCTGGATAGTCATAAGTGCTCTAGAGTTTATTTATAGGAACTCTACAACATAATTTTAATTATACACTGGCCCACATTACTTGCCATATTTTTGGTACAGTGTCTACTTAGTTTTATCTCATTCTCTTCTCATCCATTATTAATATTCTCCAGTCACACTATTTTTTATTTCCTCTAACATATAAATTTCAGATCTAACTGAACATTTTTCCTGGTTGAAGTTTCTTCTCTCAAATCTTCATTACAACACTGCAACGTGACTTTTGCAAGCGGCCTCTGCTCTCAGGAAAATTCATGCAACAAGGACAAAATTTACTTTCTGCCTGAAACAATACCAATTCTTCATATAAAATATAAATTTTTTTTTTTGCCTATTAAGACAGTGTGGAATAGTGACAACTTAGACGTGAGGAAGCAATGAGGCAACCTCTAGAATTGCCTCAACTTGCTAATCGGAGAGATATTCCTGGCAGTGGACCAGAGAAGAATGGCGTTAGAGCCTGAGAGGTTCCCTGTGCTTAGGATTTGCACATGGAAGTCTAGGGAAGGCAAGGCAGGTATAATTTACCAGAGACAGCTGCAAAGAGAAAAAATATCTGTAGAGTCCACTTCAGGTCTTTAACTTAGTACCTATCGGTGCATGTGTGAAAAGAAGCTAACTACCCAATGCCATGGAAAATCTACCAAAATGGAGCAGCAGATATAATCCTGGAACTTGCTTAGGGCTGAAAATAACTGATGTTACTATTAGCCAGGGTTGAAAATGTCATAAATTCATGGGCCATTGAGTAGAATTGTCAAAAGAGTATTGCCTTAGTAGTGTGGTAAAATCAGCCCAAGAACTAAGCACTATTCTGGTCATACTTAAAAGTTTAAAAGGAAGTCTCAAAATGATCAAACACACTAAGTAACTGTTTAAACATGTTATAAGTGTATGATAGAAAAAGCTCAATGAATGAATGAGAATACAAAAGTATCCTGTTACTAATGTAGTAAAATTCATGATGTTGTAAATATCAATAATAAACAGGCATGTAATAAAACAGAAAAATATAAGCCATAATAAGGAGAAAAGCAAATGAATAGAAATATATCCAGAAATTAAATATATGATAGAGTCAGCAGGAAAGCATATTAAAACATTAATTATAACTTGAAGCCATATATCAAGGAAAAAGAGCAAAGATTAAACACGTTAAGTAGAAAGATGAAAACAAATCCAAAACAAACTGAACTTCTAGAGAGGAAAATACCTGAATTTAAAAAATTGTATTGTTTGAATGAGATGATCAGGAGGTTTGAACTTAAAAATATAACAATAGAAATTATCCAAAACAAAGAGTAAAGAGACTTAAAAAACAGAATAAACTGAGGAACAACTTCATGTGTATTAATACATGTTAAATTGAAGTTCCCAAGGGGAATATTGGAATGAGAAAAACTGGGCTGATATTTAATTTTTTAGCTATTATTTTGTGAAGCCTATATTTTCTGTCATATGTTATCATTGATTTCCATATCCTATTACATTGGTGATCATCAGTGATTTGCCAAAGATTTCTTTAAACAACTGATGCAAAAACCAAAATAACATAAACCAAAATAACAAGCCAAACACAAAATAACAAGTTTTTCCCAGTCTGTGTAGATGGCCTGTAGGTTGGAATGCTAATTCACACCTCATCCAAGCAGTTTACAGTTCTGCCTTAGCTTTCACTTCCTGCATATCCTTCCAAATATCTCCTGCTCATTCTTTTTTTCCCCAAGATTTTTTTTAATTTTTATTTTTACTTTATTTTACTTTACAATACTGTATTGGTTTTGCCATACATTGACATGAATCCACCACGGGTGTACTTGAGTTCCCAATCCTGAACCCCCCTCCCACCTCCCACCCCATATCATCTCTCTGGATCATCCCCGTGCACCAGCCCCAAGCATCCTGTATCCTGTATTGAACATAGATTGACAATTCGTTTCTTACATGATAGTATACATGTTTCAGTGCCATTCTCCCAAATCATTCCACCCTCTCCCTCTCCCTCAGAGTCCAAAAGTCCCCAAGATTTTTAATTTACTATTTGCTCTAACTGCTTTTCTTAACCTTAGGTGGATATAGATATATTTGCTTTATTGATTTGACCATGAAAGTTCTCAGATCAGCTTATTTGTTGTTTTGTGGAGTTCTCTACTCTGCCATTTTCAGAAGTATCACTGTTGGTTTTGCCATTTTCACTGAACATAGTCTCCTTGAGATTTACCTATGTTATTTGTATATCAATAATTCATGACTTATAATCATTGAATAATATTCTAAGAAATGGACATACCATACTTTGTTTAGTCAATCACCTATCAAGTGAACTTTATATTGCTTCCAGATTGTGGCTATTTGAAATAAAGATGTTCTGAGCATTTAAATGAACCTAATTTTTCATTATTCTGGCATGAATGCTCAAGATTGCAATTTCTAGATATTGTGGGAATTGCAGGTTTAACATTATAAGAAACAGCTAGACTTTTTTTCAGAGTGGCTGTATCATATTACAGTCATTCCAGCATTGGTAAGTGATGAAATTTCTCTACATCACCAGTATTTGATGTTGTCATTGCTTTTTCTTTTTTTTCCCATTCATTTACTATATATGTAGTGATATCTCATTGTCCTATAATTTATATTTCCATAATAGCTGAACATTTTTTCATGTATTTATTTGTTGTATGTTTATTCTCTTCAGCAAAATTTCAGTTTATGTCTGTGTCCCATTTTCTGATTATACTGATTTATTTTTCTATGGTTGAATTTTGAGTTTAAAAATTTATATTTCAGATCCTGATCCTTTGTTTGAAATGTGGTTTTCAAGTATACTATCCTAGTCTTTAACTTTATTTTTAATACTCTTATCAGGATCTTTTGTAGAGCAAATTAATTTCATTTTGATAAAGTCCAATTTATCAAAGTTTCCTTTTTATGGATCATGAACTTAATGACAAGTTTAAGAACTATTTGCTCAATTCCAGATTCTGACAATTTTCTCCTATGTACTTTACCAAAAATGCAGTAGCCTTATGTTTAAGGCTGTAATCAATTTAAAGTTAATTTTTGTATGATACTTGAGGTTAGATTTATATCATTTTGTTTTCCTAACAGATATTTGATTTCTCCATCATCATTTTTTAAAAATACTATGCTTTCTCCATTAAATTGCTTTTCTAACTATGTCAAAAATCAGTAGAGCATGTTGTATGGGTCTATTTTGGAGTTTTCTATTCTTCTCCATTTATATATGTATAGGTCTCTTCTGCTAATACTACCTTGTCTTGATTAGCTATGTAGCAGGACTTAATTCTTAGGATGATTACTCCCATTTTATTCTCCTCTTTTAAGACTGTGTTATCTATTCTAAGCTCTATACAATTCCATATAAATTTTAGAATGAACTTGTCTGTGTCTTAGCAAAACCTTGCTGCTACTTTGATAGGAGTTGCATTAAATGTATAGGCCAATTTGGGGAGAATTGATAACTTTACTCTGCTGAATCATATATGGTATAATTTGTCTAATTTTTCACTGGTTTCCACAATTAGAAAATGTTTTCACATAGATAGAAATTTGGCTTTTAATAGTAATTTAATCTTTAGCAAAAATTTATGCAAATTTATTCATAAGGAAATTATCTCAGGAATATAATTTTGGCAGTTTGAAAGGGGCAGATGTTCTCTTTTTAGAATTTGGCTTATTTAAATGAAAGAGATAATGGGACAAAGAGATCTTCTGTGTCTAACATGAAGATCATGTAATCCTTCAGCTCATGAATCAGAAATAGCCTCCATTTATACTTCACATAATACTTTGTCTTCTTACAATGCTATCAAAATTTCCTTCAACAGTTACAATTGATCTATTTCCTTGCTCCTCCATCTTGCTCTATTTAATTGTATCAAAAATAAACAATCCAAACACACACAAACACAATCTGGCTATATCCATAATTCCATTTGCAAATTTTTTTTTATTTGTTAGAGCCATTATTTTCTTACATGTAACTATAGTGCAAATGATATTAAACACATAAAACTACTTCATATTTTTCATCCAAAAATGATTATTTATTCTCTCAAATTGCAATTTTCTTTTCTAAATAGGTGGAAGAGCAATATATGACATATCCTGAGATAGGCATGTGATCTAAAATGATCAAATCAGATGGAAAGAACAAGCTTAAAAATTTAAGTGAGGAGACTTCTATCTCTTTTTTCTTCTATGTCTCTATAGCTCCCAGTCTGTCTTTCTATCTTATTCTTTCTTACTGAACAAGAGACTTTTTGGTCACACCTGGTTCTGGAAGCCTTCTTGTAATACCTAAAGACAAAGATGCACACATAGATTAACACATCTTTCACTTATATAGGTTCAATCTGTAGAACCAGGTATGTCATAATCCTATTTATATTTAATAAAAATTTGCTTTTAATTGTTTTGCTTTATTTGTTTGCTATTTGTTATGAGTACTCCATGAGTAATTTCATCAGTGTAGATGGTTGATTTATTTGTGTTATACTTAGTTCTCAGTCGTGCCCGACTCTTTGTGACCCCATGAACTGTAGCTCCCCAGGCTCCTCTGTCCATGGGGATTCTCCAGGTAAGAATACTGGAATGGGTTGTCATGACCTGCTCCAGGGGATCTCCCCAACCCAGGGATCAAACCCAGGTCTCTTGCATTGCAGGCAGACTGTTTATTTTCTGAGCCACCAAAGAAATCCAAGAATACTGGAGTGGCTAGCTTATCGGTTCTCCAGGGGACCTTTCCCAAATCAGGAGTTGAACCGTGTCTCCTGCATTGCAGGTGGATTCTTTACCAGCTGAGCTAACAAGGAAGCCCTGATTTATCTGTGATTCTTTCAAATTCTGACGCCTTTTCTTTTAAGAATTCCTTCAATTTTTAATTTTGATGTAATTCAAAATTTATACCAAAAATGCAAAAATAGCAAAAGGAATTCTCCACTCAAATTCGATCATTGTTCATATTTTGACTTCACGTTGTTTTGCTTCATTATACTCTCTCAATATATTTATATTCAAAGTTCTTTAGCTATGCCAAGGAGAAGGAAATGGCAACACACTCCAGTATTCTTGCCTGGAGAATCCTGTGGTCAGAGGAGCCTGGTGGGCTGCTGTCTATAGAGTCGCACAGTGTTGGACACGACTGAAGTGACAGCATGCATGCATGCTTTGGAGAAGGAAATGGCAACCCATTCCAGTATTCTTGCCTGGAGAATCCCAGGGACAGAGGAGCCTGGTGGGCTGCCTTCTATGGGGTCACACAGAATCGGCCACAACTGAAGCAACTTAGCCGCAGCAGCAGCCATGCCAATTGTTGTTGCTTAGTAGCTAAGTCTTGCCAACTCTTTTGCAACCCCATGGACTCTAGCCACCAGGCTCCTCTGTCTATGGAATTTTCGAGGAAGAATACTGGAGAGGGTTGCCGTTTTCTTTCTCCAGGGAATCTTCTTGACCCAGGGATTGAACCAGCATTTCTCACATTGGCATGCATATTCTTTACCCCTAAGCCACCAGGGAAGCCAGCGATGTCAACGATGTCCTTTATACCTACTGCTTATCATTGTCCAAGGTTGAATTCAGGGTCTTACAGTACATTCAGTTGTCATCTGGTTTAGTCTCCTTTCATCTGGATCAGTTCCTCAGGCTTTCTCTGGAAAATTCAACCTTGACATTTTGAAGGATAATAAACAATTATTTTGTAATGCCCTGTAATTTTAATTTTCTATTGTTTACTCATCCTAAAGCTTTTTTAAAAATAACATTTACCCATAAGGATAACATATTAGATAGGCAAGAAGAGAATGTTGGATCACAGTGCTATACGTTGTATAGATTTTAAAGACATAATAATACAATGATACCATTAAAATCTCAATTAGAGTGGAAGAGTTTAATTAATCTATTTTAGGCTTGACATTTCAAGAAAGCTAAATATATCTTAAAAAGAAGATATTTTTAATAATATGCTCAAATAGTCTTGAAAACTTCTTTTAAGATTGTATAGACCACATCTTACAACCATATGCAAATATATAAAAGTAACACTTAAAATTTTAACCTGGATTAAAAAGTAAATAAATGGAAATGAAAATCACATGCTATTTTGAACTTAACAAAGGATGATATCATGCCAAAAGAATACAACACAGCCAAACTTCATTTGGAGGAAAATTAAGAACCTTAAATCATTTCATAAAATTTTTTTTAATTTAAGAAGCTATAAAATCAAAATTAATGGAAGTAGCAACAGATTGGCAAAGAGAGCAAGCAAAACCAAATAACACACAACAACAGATAATTTGGAGACAATAATTTCTCAACAAGTTATTTTTCATGTAAGTGGACCTTCTGAGACCAGCCATGTTAACTCCAGTGCCCACACAGAACCAGCGGCAAATTGGGTTAGTTACAAAAGGAAAAAAAGTATCAGTCAAAGTAGGAAATACTGAAAATATTTACAATGCCATTGAATCAGGCTCCTAGACTCTAGAAATCTGAAAGAAAGAGACTTGAAAAGTGCAAGGACCAGTTGTGGCTGTGTTGGAAAAGCTCTACCACAGGAATAAAAAAAGGCACTTGGTAACATGAAATACCCCTTAGAGAACTAGTGGTGAAGGGGGAAAAAAAAAAATCAGCAACAGAAGTAGAATAGTATGAATGAACCAGAAGGATGGATATCTTCGTTTCCAAGAATCATTCCTCACTAAAAAGAATCAGAGCTCCTTGAAGAAATGGCTACTTCCTAGACCAGGAAAGGAGAAGTGTTATGTAACATTGGGATGTCTTAAATCACAAAATAAAGAACTCAAAAACTAACAAAGAATATATGCCGAAAAACAAAGTCAAGCCTAAAGAGCCTCCTATGGGTTTATGGGCTCAATCTGGCATATTTCAATAACAACAACTTTACTAATTTGTTGCTATCATTTCTGTAATTGATAGTAAACAAACAAAAACCCATGAGTCCTTTGTGTGGTATGTGTGTATGTACGAGGGAGTATGAAAGACAGAAAGAGAAATGGATGCTAAAACCAACAATTAAAGCGTTTCAGAGTATACAGATTAAAACAGTGCCAAAGCCACTCTGTAGATTATCTGAGAATTACAAAGGGGAAAAATAAGTAGGTTTTTCCTTAGAAAGATCTGATTGCAATTTTTTAAAAAATAAAATGATCAAATTTGATTTCACAAACAGTTGAATTATGCTTTGGTTGGGGGAGGTGGGGGGAGGCAGTTAACTATGAATTTCCAGAGTAAAAGGAGAAAGTTTAATATAGATTTATAGTAAACAGCATTAGGGAAAATGTTGATGTCTTTTGTGAAATGGAAGAACTGACTGAATGAAACCACTAAAGTTTTTCTAATTTTTAGGAGATGCATGTAAAGTATTTCAGGGTAAAGTATCAAGAATTATGTAATATTTTTAAATGGTTCAGCAAATACAATAGAGATGCATAGATTAAAAAATAGTAAAATATTAACAGTTAATATATGTAAGCCTTTTGTATAAAAAGGAATGAATTCTTATTTTAAAATTTAAGATGTATAATTTTTTAATAGCCAGTGTTGAGAAAATTTACAGGTAAACAGAAAAATAAGAAAAATGGTATATTCTTGAGTTATGAAAATACAATATTAGAAAACATCAAGGTATATAGTCATATAAAATTATATAAATTAAATTATTCATATACAAAACAAAGTGAAGGATAGATATAATAAGCCAGGAGTTAAATTCACAAGCATAAAGAATATTTTAAAAAATTTATTAAAAATACAGATATCGTGCTCGCTTCGGCAGCACATGTACTAAAATTGGAATGATACAGAGAAGATTAGCATGGCCCCTGCGCAAGGATGACATGCAAATTCGTGAAGTGTTCCATATTTTTTAAAGGAACAATCCAAGAAGAAGATATAACAATTATAAATATATATGCCCCCAATATAGGAGCACCGCAATATGTAAGACAAATGCTAACAAGTATGAAAGGGGAAATCAACAATAACACAATAATAGTGGGAGACTTTAATACCCCACTCACACCTATGGACAGATCAACTAAACAGAAAATTAACAAAGAAACGCAAACTTTAAATGATACCTTAGATCAGTTAGACCTAATTGATATCTATAGGACATTTCACCCCAAAACAACGAATTTCACCTTTTTTTCAAGTGCTCATAGAACCTTCTCCAGGATAGATCACATCCTGGGCCATAAATCTAAACTTGATAAATTCAAAAAAATCGAAATCATTCCAAGCATCTTTTCTGACCATAATGCATTAAGATTAGATCTCAATTACAGGAGAAAAACTATTAAAAATTCCAACATATGGAGGTTGAACAACACACTTCTGAATAACCAACAAATCACAGAAGAAATCAAAAAAGAAATCAAAATATGCATAGAAACGAATGAAAATGAAAACAAAACAACCCAAAACCTGTGGGACACTATAAAAGCAGTGCTAAGAGGAAAGTACATAGCAATACAGGCATACCTCAAGAAACAAGAAAAAAGTCAAATAAATAACCTAACTCTGCAACTAAAGCAACTAGAAAAGGAAGAGTTGGAGAACCCCAGAGTTAGTAGAAGGAAAGAAATCTTAAAAATTAGGGCAGAAATAAATGCAAAAGAAACAAAAGAGACCATAGCAAAAATCAACAAAGCCAAAAGCTGGTTCTTTGAAAGGAGAAATAAAATTGACAAACCATTAGCCAGACTCATCAAGAAGCAAAGAGAGAAAAATCAAATCAATAAAATTAGAAATGAAAATGGAGAGATCACAACAGACAACACAGAAATACAAAGGATCATAAGAGACTACTATCAGCAGTTGTATGCCAATAAAATGGACAACTTGGAAGAAATGGACAAATTCTTAGAAAAGTACAATTTTCCAAAACTGAACCAGGAAGAAATAGAAAATCTTAACAGACCCATCACAAGCACGGAAATTGAAACGGTAATCAGAAATCTTCCAGCAAACAAAAGCCCAGGTCCAGACAGCTTCACAGCTGAATTCTACCAAAAACTTCGAGAAGAGCTAACACCTATCCTCCTCAAACTCTTCCAGAAAATTGCAGAGGAAGGTAAACTTCCAAACTCATTCTATGAGGCCACCATCACCCTAATACCAAAACCTGACAAAGATGTCACAAAAAAGGAAAACTACAGGCCAATATCACTGATGAACATAGATGCAAAAATCCTCAACAAAATTCTAGCAATCAGACTCCAACAATGCATTAAAAAGATCATACACCATGACCAAGTGGGCTTTATCCCAGGGATGCAAGGATTCTTCAATATCTGCAAATCAATCAATGTAATTCACCACATTAACAAACTGAAAAATAAAAACCATATGATTATCTCAATAGATGCAGAGAAGGCCTTTGACAAAATTCAACATCCATTTATGATAAAAACTCTCCAGAAAGCAGGAATAGAAGGAACATACCTCAACATAATAAAAGCTATCTATGACAAACCCACAGCAAACATTATCCTCAATGGTGAAAAATTGAAAGCATTTCTGCTAAAGTCAGGAACAAGACAAGGGTGTCCACTTTCACCGCTACTATTCAACATAGTTCTAGACGTTTTGGCCACAGCAATTAGAGCAGAAAAAGAAATCAAAGGAATCCAAATTGGAAAAGAAGAAGTAAAACTCTCACTGTTTGCAGATGACATGATCCTCTACATGGAAAACCCTAAAGACTCCACCAGAAAAGTATTAGAGCTAATCAATGAATATAGTAAAGTTGCAGGATATAAAATCAACACACAGAAATCCCTTGCATTCCTATACACGAATAATGAGAAAGTAGAAAAAGAAATTAAGGAAACAATTCCATTCACCATTGCAACGAAAAGAATAAAATACTTAGGAATATATCTACCTAAAGAAACTAAAGACCTATATATAGAAAACTATAAAACACTGATGAAAGAAATCAAAGAGGACACTAATAGATGGAGAAATATATCATGTTCATGGATCGGAAGAATCAATATAGTGAAAATGAGTATACTACCCAAAGCAATTTACAAATTCAATGCAATCCCTGTAAGGCTACCAGCCACATTTTTCACAGAACTAGAAGAAATAATTTCAAGATTTGTATGGAAATACAAAAAACCTCGAATAGCCAAAGCAATCTTGAGAAAGAAGAATGGAACTGGAGGAATCAACTTGCCTGAATTCAGGCTCTACTACAAAGCCACAATCATCAAGACAGTATGGTACTGGCACAAACACAGAAATATAGATCAATGGAACAAAATAGAAAGCCCAGAGATAAATCCACACACATATGGACACCTTATCTTTGACAAAGGAGGCAAGAATATACAATGGAGTAAAGACAATCTCTTTAACAAGTGGTGCTGGGAAAACTGGTCAACCACTTGTAAAAGAATGAAACTAGATCACTTTCTAACACCCCACACAAAAATAAACTCAAAATGGATTAAAGATCTAAATGTAAGACCAGAAACTATAAAACTCCTAGAGGAGAACATAGGCAAAACACTCTCCGACATAAATCACAGCAGGATCCTCTATGATCCACCTCCCAGAATTCTGGAAATAAAAGCAAAAATAAACAAATGGGATCTAATTAAAATTAAAAGCTTCTGCACAACAAAGGAAAATATAAGCAAGGTGAAAAGACAGCATTCTGAATGGGAGAAAATAATAGCAAATGAAGCAACTGACAAACAACTAATCTCAAAAATATACAAGCAACTTCTGCAGCTCAATTCCAGAAAAATAAATGACCCAATCAAAAAATGGGCCAAAGAACTAAATAGACATTTCTCCAAAGAAGACATACAGATGGCTATCAAACACATGAAAAGATGCTCAACATCACTCATTATTAGAGAAATGCAAATCAAAACCACAATGAGGTACCACTTCAGACCAGTCAGAATGGCTGCGATCCAAAAATCTGCAAGCAATAAATGCTGGAGAGGGTGTGGAGAAAAGGGAACCCTCCTACACTGTTGGTGGGAATGCAAACTAGTACAGCCACTATGGAGAACAGTGTGGAGATTCCTGAAAAAATTGCAAATAGAACTACCTTATGACCCAGCAATCCCACTGCTGGGCATACACACCGAGGAAACCAGAATTGAAAGAGACACATGTACCCCAATGTTCATCGCAGCACTGTTTATAATAGCTAGGACATGGAAACAACCTAGATGTCCATCAGCAGATGAATGGATAAGAAAGCTGTGGTACATATACACAATGGAGTATTACTCAGCCATTAAAAAGAATTCATTTGAATCAGTTCTGATGAGATGGATGAAACTGGAGCCGATTATACAGAGTGAAGTAAGCCAGAAAGAAAAACACCAATACAGTATACTAACACATATATATGGAATTTAGGAAGATGGCAATGACGACCCTGTATGCAAGACAGGGAAAGAGACACAGATGTGTATAATGGACTTTTGGACTCAGAGGGAGAGGGAGAGGGTGGGATGATTTGGGAGAATGACATTCTAACATGTATACTATCATGTAAGAATTGAATCGCCAGTCTATGTCTGATGCAGGATACAGCATGCTTGGAGCTGGTGCATGGGGATGACCCAGAGAGATGTTATGGGGAGGGAGGTGGGAGGGGGGTTCATGTTTGGGAATGCATGTAAGAATTAAAGATTTTAAAATTAAAAAAAAAAAAAAAAAAAAACTCTCTTTGACCATAATCCAGCAAAACAAAGAATTAGTAAGGAAAATATCAAACACCAGGAAGTTAAGCAATATTCTTGTAAATAACTCTTGGTTAACAAAGGAAATAAAACATATAATTAAATAGTTTTGAAAATAACAGTAATAATAATACCAGGTTTCAAAACTTCTGGCATGTGACAAAGCTATACTCAGAAAAGAAACCATATTCTAAAATGCTGTTGCTGTCATATTATTTTTAAAAGGAATAAAGAAACTACGTGAACTAAGCATTTATTTCAAGAAGAAAAAAAAAAAGCTTCTGTACAACAAAGGAAAATATAAGCAAGGTGAAAAGACAGCCTTCTGAATGGGAGAAAATAATAGCAAATTAAGCAACTGACAAACAACTAATCTCAAAACTATACAAGCAACTTCTGCAGCTCAATTCCAGAAAAATAAATGACCCAATCAAAAAATGGGCCAAAGAACTAAATAGACATTTCTCCAAAGAAGACATACAGATGGCTAACAAACACATGAAAAGATGCTCAACATCACTCATTAGTAGAGAAATGCAAATCAAAACCACAATGAGGTACCACTTCACACCAGTCAGAATGGCTGCGATCCAAAAATCTGCAAGCAATAAATGCTGGAGAGGGTGTGGAGAAAAGGGAACCCTCCTACACTGTTGGTGGGAATGCAAACTAGTACAGCCACTATGGAGAACAGTGTGGAGATTCCTTAAAAAATTGCAAATAGAACTACCTTATGACCCAGCAATCCCACTGCTGGGCATACACACCGAGGAAACCAGAATTGAAAGAGACACATGTACCCCAATGTTCATCGCAGCACTGTTTATAATAGCTAGGACATGGAAACAACCTAGATGTCCATCAGCAGATGAATGGATAAGACAGCCGTGGTACATATACACAATGGAGTATTACTCAGCCGTTAAAAAGAATTCATTTGAATCAGTTCTGATGAGATGGATGAAACTGGAGCCAATTATACAGAGTGAAGTAAGCCAGAAAGAAAAACACCAATACAGTATACTAACACATATATATGGAATTTAGGAAGATGGCAATGACGACCCTGTATGCAAGACAGGAAAAAAGACACAGATGTGTATAACGGACTTTTGGACTCAGAGGGAGAGGGAGAGGGTGGAATGATTTGGGAGAATGGGAATTCTAACATGTATACTGTCATGTAAGAATTGAATCGCCAGTCCATGTCTGACATAGGGTGCAGCATGCTTGGGGCTGGTGCATGGGGATGACCCAGAGAGATGTTGTGGGGAGGGACGTGGGAGGGGGGTTCATGTTTGGGAACGCATGTAAGAATTAAAGATTTTAAAATTTAAAAAATAAAAAAATAATAATAATAAAAATAAAATAAATAAAATAAAAATACCGATATCAATTTAAGAAAAAAGACAGCTTATAAACTGGTAGTTAACTCACAAAAATTTAAAAATATTCAAAAAATTATATTAGAAAGCAAGTCAAAAGCCCTTGCTATTAGACAATTGAAAATTTATAACAGCAAAAACTATGTTTTTTCTTAAACCTCTTGTATGAGTGACTATTTTAAACATTGGTAGAATTCACTTCTTTTAAATGTGTGAGGGAAGAACACAGTTACGCATTGTTGGTAGAAGTATATTTTGGATCAAATTTTGGGGAAAAGAATATTGCAGTACTCAATAGGAGTAAATCTTGCTACAAAACAAACAATAACACTGATAGATAATGATATTGACTGAAGAATGTTATCTAACTGGAAATAACCCAAATGTCAAATGATATGGAATTGTTAATTAAGGTATGCTATATTTGTAACTAGAAAATGAAGCAGTTAAATAAGTTAGCTTATTATTTATACATTGACCTAGAAGTGCATCTATAACACATTATTTAGCAATGAATAATTCTGTATTTGGAGCTTCCCAGGTGGCACTAGTGGTAAAGAACCCACCTGCCAATGCAGGAGACATGAGATTCAGGTTCCATCCCTGAGCTGGGAAGGTCCGCTGGAGGGGCACATGCAGCCCACTCCAGTATTCTTGCCTGAAGAATCTCATGGACAGGAGAGCCTGGTGAGCTACAGTCCCTAGTGTCACAAAGAGTCAGACACAACAGAAGTGACTGAACACCCTGTAAAACTGTTTTTGAAAAATAAAAACATATTTGAAAAGGAAAATAAACCATATGTGTGTATCTCTATGGGGAAGATCCCCTGGAGGAGGGCATGGAAATCCATTACAGTATTCTTAACCTGGAGAATCCTAGGGACAGAGGAGTGTGGTGGGCTACAGTCCGTAGAGGTCACAGAGTCAGACACAATGGAAGCAACTTAGCAAGTATATCTCTGTCTCTCTACAAGGTTAAAAAAATAAGTTTAAAAGGGGGAAAAAAACTGTTAACATTGCTTAGCGTACTTCAATGGAGAGGGAGAGAAAAGGAGAGGAGAAAGTAAGAGTATTGATATAACGTATAAATAGTTATAGTCCATGAGTTGTTACATGTGTTTTCTTTTTCTAATTAAAAAATTATGTTTTTTTTTAAACCCTCAACAATAGCAACAAAAGAAATTGCTGTTGAATGAATTATATCTATTCAGGCACAAGTTATTTTCTAATGTGCAGGCATACAGCAAAGAGAAAGGATTTATGAATCTTTTCATGTACAATTAATGATGAAATATAATGTGTGGTCTTTTTACTTTAAAAGAAGGTATCACAATATGATACTTTATTACTATGCCATTTTAATTACTACATTTCTGTGTGCTTTATTGTGAATAGTTTCGGTTTTGAATTTTTGACCCAAGGCAATTTCATGATGAAATAACCCTTTATAGATTAGAAAATGCTAGATATCAAAAGGATAAATTATAAATACAATGAATTATGACTCAAACTCTTAAATTTTCTCATATTTTTCTCTTTATCCTGGTAGAACAAAGTGAACACTCAATAACTTAATGTGAAATTAATAAATGAAATAAAGCTTCAAATTATTTTAGAAAGAAGTTTGGAGAAAGAACTTTACTTCAATTAGTAAATTAGGAAAATCAGGAAGAAAATTATGTCTTTAAGTCTAAAACTGTTCTGAAAATGCCTAGAAAAAAAGCCATGCTATAAACTAATATCATGGCATCTGGTCCCATCACTTCATGGGAAATAGATGGGGAAACAGTGGAAACAGTGTCAGACTTTATTTTTTTGGGCTCCAAAATCACTGCAGATGGTAACTGCAGCCACGAAATTAAAAGACACTTATTCCTTGGAAGGAAAGTTATGACCAACCTAGATAGCATATTCAAAAGCAGAGACATTACTTTGCCAACAAAGGTCCGTCTAGTCAAGGCTATGGTTTCTCCAGTGGTCATGTATGGATGTGAGAGTTGGACTGTGAAGAAAGCTGAGCGCTGAAGAATTGATGCTTTTTAACTGTGATGTTGGAGAAGACTCTTGAGAGTCCCTTGGACTGCAAGGAGATCCAACCAGTCCATTCTGAAGGCGATCAGACCTGGGATTTCTTTGGAGGGAATGATGCTGAAGCTGAAACTCCAGTACTTTGGCCACCCCATGAGAAGAGTCGACTCATTGGAAAAGACTCTGATGCTGGGAGGGATTAGGGGTGGGAAGAGAAGGGGACGACAGAGGGTGAGATGGCTGGATGGCATCACTGACTCGATGGACGTGAGTCTGAGTAAACTCTGGGAGTTGGTGATGGACAGGGAGGCCTGGCATGGGGTCGCATTCATGGGGTCACAAGAGTCAGACACGACTGAGTGACTGAACTGAACTGATAATATTTTATAAAAAAACTAAGTGGTGAATATGACTTATAGGATTAGTAGTTCTGAAATCCTATAATACAAACATTAGAATAGTCATATAAAGGTAGTAATTATATGAAAATTTCTTATTTCAGGACTAATTAGCTCCTTCCTTTCTTGTCCTTCCAGACACTGCAGAGATTCAAATCTGTTCTGTAAAGCATCTCCTTTCCATAAGTTTAGTAAACTATTCTTGATTTTCCTTCTCCATTTGAGTGTAATATACACAAGATGTATGACGGTGGGGGGAAGCACATTCAGTCTGTAGCACTGACTCCTTCCCTCTTACAAGGACCCCTGTGATTATATTGGGCACACAAAGATAATCCAGATTTATCTCCCAAGAACTGTAATTTAACCACTATGGCAAAGTCCTTTTTGTCATTTAAGTAACACATTTACAGGATTCTAGGGTGACTGCAGCCATGAAATTAAAAGGCACTTGTTCCTTGGGACAAAAGCTATGACAAACCTAGGCAGCATATTAGAAAGCAGAGATATCATATTGTTGACAAAAGTCTGTATAGTCAAAGCTATGGTTTTTCCAGTATTCATGGACCATAAAGAAGGTTGAGCTCCAAAGAAAGGATAGAACTGTAATCCTGGAGAAGACTCTTGAGAGTCCCTTGGACAGTAAGGAGATCAAATGAGTCAGTCCTAAAGGAAATCAACCCTGAATATTCATTGGAAGGACAGATGCTGAAATTGAAACTCCAATACCTTGGCCAACTGATGCAAAGAGCTGACTCATTGGAAATAAGACCTTGATGCTGGGAAAGATTGAAGGAAGGAGGAAAAGTGGGTGGCAGAGGATGAGATGGTTGGATAGCATCATTGACTCAATGGATATGAGTTTGAGCAAACTCCAGGTGATAGTGAAGGACAGGGAAGTCTGGGCATGATGCAGTCCATGGGGCTGCAAAGAGCGGGGCATGACTGAGGGACTGAGCAACAGCAAGGGTGTTGTATTGGGCTTCCCAGGTGTTGCGAGTAGTAAAACTCTCACCTGCCAGTTCAGGAGACATAAGAGACATGGATTCTATCCTTGGGTTGGAAAGAGCCCGTGGAGGAGGAAATGACAACCCACTCTAGTATTCTTGCCTGGAGAATTCCAGGAACAGCAGAGCCTGGTGGGCTATAGTCCAGGATTTGCAAAGAGTCTGACTGGACTTAGTGACAGAACAAAACAACAAATAAAAGGAGCTGGATCATGGAATTATCGAGACTGAGAAGTCCCAAGGTCTAGCAAGCTGGAGCCTGAAGAAAGTCAATGGTATAGTTTCAGTGTCTGAAGGCCTGAAACCAGGCCAGCAGATGATAAAAGATCAGTCTGAATATGAATCTCAAGGCAGGAGACCACCAGTGTCCCAACTCAAAGGCAGTAAGGCAGGGAGAGGGAATCTTCCCTTAATCAGTCTTTCATTGTCTTCTGGCCTTCAGCAAATAGGCTGAGGCTCTCCCAAAATGGGGAGGGCAATCTGCTTTACTTGTTAATGTCATCCAGAAATACACTCACAGATACACCCAAAATAATGTTTAGACAAATACCTGAGGACCCCATGGTCCAGTTAGGTACACATAAAGTTGACCATCACAGATGTAGACATCTTTGGGGAGCTATTTTCAGTCTACCACAACTCTTATAAGCACAAAACATGCTCTACCATAATTATCTTAAGTTTTTTGATATCACATTCTTCAGTTTGCTCCATATTTCTCTATATCCGTTCCCATGGAAACTTGAAAGGATTTTGTGTTTTCTCTGAAGCCTTGTAACTTGATCCTCCACTAAAGCCTTCTTAAGTGGAATCTGAGCCCTTCCATTTTGCTTATTCATCTTACATCAGAGTAAAAATGATCATGTTGTCCTATGAAACAACCACTTCTCTGTTCTGGTTTTACTAAGAATTACAAAAACTGCAGCCTCAAACTCTCCCTTCTTGATCTCCATAAAGATAGCTTCTTATCATTCCAGTTTCAGTTTGTAATATTGATGAGATGCTTTGTTTGACCATTTAAATTAGACTCACTCAGGTTTCAGTTTTATTTTCCAGCCCTCAGTTCTATTTTCTTGAAAATACTTATACTTCTGAAATTATGTGTTGTTCATGGGCTTACATAGTTAATAATTTCTGCTTTCTCCCTTAAATTAATGGAAGATGGGAAAGAAAGGAACCATGTCAGTCGTCATAATCCTTTCTTCCCAGGACAATGCAGGAAAACTCCGGTTTGATTCCTGGGGTGGAAAGATTCTCTGGACAAGAACAGTGTCTGAAACACATATCTGAATGAATTAATTACAGAATTTTATTAGTTTGTACAAAATCATTATCAAATTTTTAATCTAATAAGTATACTAAAATTACAGTTAATCAAAGGATACAAATCTAACTTATGGTGATGTTAAATTTTACTACAACTAAGACTAATCTAAAAATTGGTTCCAGAAAAGAGCTTATGCCAAATGAAAGACATACCTTAATGATGAAATGGACGGAATAGCCAATAAAGAATGAGTATAGACAGACAGATAGATATAGATATAGGCGGATAAACAGGTATACATGTATATATATGTATATGTGCAAAAATAAAATACATATGCATAAGTGTGCTCACATGTACACTTTCCTTGTATTTTATAAATACATTTTTTGTGGATATAATTTGACATCATCATCTAAGAATAGTTTTCTAAGATTATCTTCAAATGTATTCAATTCTTGGAGACAAATTGACTTTTTTGTATGCTTACATTTGCTCCTAAAATAATATTCATTAAGGACTAAGGTTACATCTACTTGAAATTTCAATTTAATTTCAATTTTTAGAAAGAAGTCTTCTGACAATTTAAGTTATAAAATGGCCATACATATTTTAAACAAATGTTCAAGCTGTCAAGAAAAATTTGTGTCTGATCTTCCATGGGTTAAAATCATAATGAGAATTTCTAAAGTTAATAAGGCCAAGAGTAAAAAGCTGAAGTTTTAAATTGTCAGCAGTACATAGTGATCATTATAATGGGCAAAGAAGAATATACAAAACTGAATCTTGTCAAGTAAAAGACTCTCTAAGTGTTTTATATCATGGAATGTCTAGGAAAAAATTTTAATTTCTGCCTTTTCTTATTAGAATTTGGAAAACATTGAATGGGGGAAATAATTCAGTTAAAGTCATCTGAAACAAAAAGTAATATATTTATTTTTTTAAAGTAATATATTTAAACAAGAGATGCATTTTACAAATAGTAATTATGAGTTAATATAAAGTATGGTTTAATATTGGGCTTTCCTGTTAACTTGTAAAGAATCTACCGACGACAATGCAGAAACTCCAGTTTGATTCCTGGGTTGGAAAGATCCTCTGGAAAAGGGATAGGCTACCCACTCCAATGTTCCTGGGCTTCCCTGGTGGCTCAGATGGTAAAGAATCTGCCTGCAATGTGGGAGACCTGAATTTGATCCCTGGGAAGGAGGGCATGGCAACCCACTCCAGTATTCTTGCCTAGAGTATACCCATGGACAGAGGAGTCTGGTGGGCTACAGTCCATGGGGTTGCAAAGAGTCGGACATAACTGAGTGACTAAGCACAGCACAGCACACCATCATAGTTTAATAGCAAATATATAAATATAAGTCAGAGATGTGGCTTCTATCTTCTCTAAGGACTCTTGATCTATCAGTGATTGTC
This sequence comes from Capra hircus, assembly GCF_001704415.2. Lineage (NCBI taxonomy): Eukaryota > Metazoa > Chordata > Mammalia > Artiodactyla > Bovidae > Capra > Capra hircus. The sequence continues at coordinate 48,080,436 of NC_030813.1, forward strand.
AAAGTATGATCCATGGACCTCTAGCGATTTCTGAGGCCTGATTAAAGGATATACAAGGTGACATGAACACTATTCTGATAATTGCACTAATGTTATTTTCCTTTCTCACTATGCTGATACTGTCCCTGACAGTACACAAGCAATTAGTAGATAAGACTTGTTTCCTCAGCACATGCTAAAGCAGTGGCACTAAAATCCAGTAGTAGTCACTATTCTATTTACTGCTATATTCTTGCAAAAATGCATCCTGGCAGACAAAGCACAAACAGAAACCCACACAGTCACACACATACCTGCACACACAATGATACTGGTTTCACTTAAGAATTGGCTTCAGTTCAGTAGCTCAGTAATGTCCAACTCTTGGCGACGCGATGAATTGCAACACGCCAGTTGTGCCTGTCCATCACCAACTCCCACAGTTCACTCAAATTCACGTCCATCGTGTCAGTGATGCCATCCAGCCATCTTATCCTCTGTCTTCCCCTTCTCCTTCTGCCCCCAATCCCTCCCAGCAACAAAGTCTTTTCCAATGAGTCAACACTTCGCATGAAGTGGCCAAAGTACTGGAGTTTCAAGTTTAGCATCATTCCTTCCAAAGAAATCCCAGGACTTATCTCCTTTAGAATGGACTGGTTGGAACTCCTTGCAGTCCAAGGGACTCTCAAGAGTCTTCTCCAACACCACAGTTTAAAAGTATTAATTCATCGATGCTCAGTTTTCATCACAATCTAACTCTCACATCCATACATAACCACAGGAAAAACCATAGCCTTGACTAGATGGACCTTTGTTGGCAAAGTAATGTCTCTGCTTTTGAATATGCTATCTAGGTTGGTCATTACTTTCCTTCCAAGGAATAAGCGTCTTTTAATTTCATGGCTGCAATCACCATCTGCAGTGATTTTGGAGCCCCCAAAAATAAAGTCTGACACTTTCCACTGTTTCCCCATTTATTTCCCGTGAAGTGATGTGGCCAAATGCCATGATCTTCGTTTTCTGAATCTTGAGTTTTAAGCCAACATTTTCACTCTCCTCTTTCACTTTCATCAAGAGGCTTTTTAGTTCCTCTTCACTTTCTGCCATAAGGGTGGTGTCATCTGCATATCTAAGGTTATTGATATTTCTCCTGGCAATCTTGATTTCAGATTGTGCTTCTTCCAGGCCAGAGTTTCTCATGATGTACTCTGCATATAAGTTAAATAAGCAAGGTAACAATATACAGCCTTGACGTACTCCTTTTCCTATTTGGAAACAGTATGTTGTTCCATGTCCCGTTCTAACTGTTGCTTCCTGACGTGCATACTGGTTTCTCAAGAGGCAGGTCAGGTGGTCTGGTATTGCCATCTCTTGAATTTTCCACAGTTTATTGTGATCCACACATTCAAAGGCTTTGAAATACTCAATAAAGCAGAAATATATGTTTTTCTGGAACTCTTTTGCTTTTTTGATGATCCAGCAGATATTGGCAATTTGATCTCTGATTCCTCTGTCTCTTTTAAAACCAGCTTGATCATCTGGAAGTTCACGGTTCACATATTGCTGGAGCCTGGCTTGGAGAATTTTGAGCATTACTTTACTAGCGTGTGAGATGAGTACAATTGTGCGATAGTTTGAGCATTCTTTGGCATTGCCTTTCTTTGGGATTGGAATGAAGACTGACCTTTTCCAGTCCTGTGGCCACTGCTGAGTTTTCCAAATTTGCTTTATGAAGCCATAAAAGTTGTTTTATAAAACTTCAACCCTTAAGGTTCAAAGCATCACTGCGAACAAAGCTAGTGAGGTGAAGGAATTCCAGTTGAGCTACTTCAAATCCTGATAGATGATGCTGTGAAAGTGCTGCACTTAATATGCCAGCAAATTTGGAAAACTCAGCAGTGGCCACAGGACTGGAAAAGGTCAGTTTTCATTTCAGTCTCCAAGAAAGGTAATGCCAAAGAATCCTCAAACTACGGCACAATTGTACTCATCTCACACGCTAGTAGAGTAATGCTCAAAATTCTCCAAGCCAGGCTTCAACAGTACGTGAACCATGAGCTTCCAGATGTTCAAGCTGGATTTAGAAAAGGCAGAGGAACTAAAGACCCAATTGTAAACATCTGCTGGATCATTGAAAAATCAAGAGAGTTCCAGAAAAACATCTACTTCTGATTTCTTGATTATGCCAAAGCCTTTGACTGTGTGGATCACAATAAACTGTGGAAAATTCTTCAAGAGATGGCGATACCAGACCACCTGACCTGCCTCTTGAGAAATCTGTATGCAGGGCAGGAAGCAACAGTTAGAACTGGTCATGGAACAACAGACTGGTTCCAAATAGGAAAAGGAGTATGTCAAGGCTGTATATTGTCACCTTGCTTATTTAACTTATATGCAGAGTACATCATGTGAAATGCTGCCCTGGATGAAGCACAAGCTGGAATCAAGATTGCTGGGAGAAATATCAATAATCTCAGATATGCAGACGATACCACCCTTATGGCAGAAAGCAAAGAAGAACTGAAGAGCCTCTTGATGAAAGTGTCAGAAGAGAGTGAAAAAGTTGCTATAAAGCTCAACATTCAGAAAACTAAGATCATGGCATCTGGTTCCATCACTTCATGGCAAACAGATGGGGAAACAAAGGATACAGTGACAGACTTAATTTTTTGAAGATGGTGATTGCAGCCATGAAATTAAAAGATGCTTGCTCCTTGGAAGGAAAGATATGACCAACCTAGACAGCATATTAAAAAGCAGATACATTACTTTGCCAAAAAAGTTTTGTCTATTCAATGCTATGGTTTTTCCAGCATGTATGGATATGAGTGTGGGACTATAAAGAAAGCTGAGTGCCAAAGAATTGATGCTTTGAACTGTGGTGTTGGAGAAGACTCTTGAGAGCCCCTTGGACAGCAAGTTGATCCAACTAGTCCATCCTAAAGGAAATTAGTGCAGAATATTCATTGGAAGGACTGATGCTGAAGCTGAATCTCCAAAACTTTGGCCATTTGATTTGAAGAACTGATTCCTTGGAAAAGATTCTGATGCTGGGAAAGATTGAAAGTGGTAGGAGAATGGGAAGACAGAGGATAAGATGGTTAGATGGCATCACCAACTCAATGGACATGAGTTTGAGTAAACTCTGGCAGTTGGTGATGGACAGGGAGGCCTGGTGTGCTGCAGTCCATTAGGTCACAAAGAGTCGGACAGGACTGAGTGATGAACTGAACTGAACTGAGGGTATTCTGTGTGATGAAATGGGAAATACATATAAAGCACTTGTGCTGCTGACCAAGTACATTGTTTATTCAATGAAAATTACTACGTAATTGTAGTATAAGCCATACTAGCCACATTTTTCAAGGAATATCATTTTTTGAAAACAATGGGCAAAACATGACTATTTGGCTTTGCACATTTGGCAAGTATTATATCATAGTTGGAGAGGTGAAAAATTTTCCCTTCTGCCCCTCTTGAGTTCTTGTGGCTGGACTAATAATAAAATTGTCACAAAACAGATTAACAGATGAAACAGTAAATTTTAATTTTTTCCACATGGAGGTCTCATAGAAGTGAGGCCTAAGAAGTAACCCAAGCAGATGGCTTTTACATGTTTCAGAAAAAGTGAAAGTGAAAGTTGCTTAGTTGTCTCTGACTCTTTGCGACCCCATGGTTAGGCTCCTCTCTCCACAGGATTCTTCAAGAAATAATATTGGAGTGGGTAGCCTTTGCCTTCTCCAGGGAATCTCCCAGACCTGGGGAATGAACCTGGGTCTCCTGCATTGAAGGCAGATTCTTTGCCATCTGAGCCACCAGGAAAGCCCACATTTTTTAGACAAAGAAATACTAAATTTGTGAGAAGTTGACAGGACAAAAGAACTCAGGTTTGGGGTACACAATTAGTGAAGAATCTGAACAGTGTTTAGAACTGGGGTAGTAAATTAACTAAGTGCTAATGTGTGTTTATGTAGCTTCTTGTCACAAATTCCCCATCTGTGTCTACATGAGTGTCCTTCTATCTCCAGATGCAGGGGCTGTACCTTTCACATGAAAGACTTATTTCCTGTTTTCAGGGAAATGGAGAGGTGAATCAGAGTGTTCCTCATGCATTGGTTATTTCTTAAGCAGCTCTAATTCTAAATAATCACTTTACCTTTGTGGCAAATTTGAGGATATCCTACCCCAAACCCCAATTTGTAAACAAACACAATGAGCCTGTTACTTTGAGAAAAAGACTAACAATATTCATTGCTGAGAAGGGAAAACTCAGGTTCCCTATGTTTCCCCTTTATTCTCACACTTTCCCACATTCAGAACACCTCTGATACCGGATATGTGGGGTTTTATTATTTATTTATTTATTTTACTTAACAGTATTGTATTAGTTTTGCCATACATCAACATGAATCTGCCACGGGTGTACATGTGTTCCCAATCCTAAACTCCCCTTCCACCTCCATCCCCATACCATCCCTCTGGGTCATCCCAGTGCACCAGCCCCAAGCATACTGTATCCTGCATCGAACCACACCAAACAGTTTTCTGTCACTCCACCTGGGGGCCTTATAATTTAACTCAATTTTGGCACTATCTGGTGTTAGCAACATATTCCACAGGTTGAGGGCTCAGTCCCACAAGGATGCCCCCCACTCCCAGATACTAGTAGCAAAGGGGTAGGTCCCCAGGTTACTAATAACTTCTGCCCAACTTGAATATCAGAGGTTCCCATGACACCATCTCCCTTGGATTCAGTTCTGACACAGTTATCTGTGTCAGAAGTCAGGGAAACATGTTTAACAATTTATTACATAATAAAGGATATAAAAGAATAGCTAGATGATGAGATACGATGGTAAAATGCTGGGAAAGTTTTGAGTCCTGGAGTTTCTGTCCCTATGGATTTAGGGGGCATCACCCTCTTGGCAGGTACACACATGTGTTTACCAACATGGGAACTCTCCAAACCCTACACTGCTAAGAATTTTATGGAGGCATCATCATATACTCATGATCAATTACTAACTCTATTTCCAGCCCTTCCACTGTCTCTGAGGTGTGAGGAGTGGAGCTGACACTTTCAAGGTTCTAATCCTGGTTTGGTCTTTCTGGTGACCATTCAAGAATCACCGTATTAGAACAATAGGCTCTCCTACAACTCAGGAAATTCCAAGGGACTTAGGAGCCCTGTGTCAGGAACCTGGGTTAAAGGTTAAATTTTGGAAAAGAATATGCTTCTAGTACTCTTATCACTTAGAAAATTACAAGGGTTTTTACAGCTCTGTGCCTGGAACTAAGGTCAAAAATTAAATGTTAGAATGAAGGATTCTGTTAACATCTATTTTTTAAGATTTTAGGAAACCTGTGTCAGGAATCAGGAGTAGAGATCCGTATATATGGATCCATATATATATATATATATATATATATATATATATATATAATCTCACAGTTGCCATTGATAAAAATTTAAATTTGAAGCAAAAATTGTAATTTTGAAAAGTTGTATTTAACTATCTGAACTTGACAACTTCCCAACACGTAGAGACTTTTCTGGTGAGGTTAATGATGACATGAATAATTTTTGCATTGTGTAATAAAATGTCTTCTTTTAGAAAATCCGTATGTCAGTGACAAATGAGTGATGTTATAAATTCATGCATGGGTAAAATATCCATTTTAAGCTGAAGATAAATCAATGGATTTTAATGTCACATAGTATGAAACATTTTTTTTTAACAGATTTTAGATTTTACAGGTTTCAGATTTTACACTGCAAGTAACATTAAGAAAATATTGTTGTACAATCTTGGTACAGTATCAAAGAAGAATATTCAAAATTATTAAAAATTCTGTGTAACTCTTCCTTTATTTTCAAAGTATTTATCTATGTGAATCTTCATTTGTTTTGATACACTTCAACAGAGACAACATTTTGTTCTATATTAAATGCTGATCAGATAAAAAAAAATCCAGCATTTTTCTATAAAGCCAGAAATTAGGAAGATCTAGAAAAAATTTTAAAATTCTTTTGACATTTGATGCTTTTTTCACTCCAACACAATCTTTCTTGAAATTGCCACAGATCAAAGAGGATGTGAAGCTGCTCCATTGAAAGAATATCTTGGAAAATAAATAGCCTTCACTATTATGTACACAAGAGCTACTAACTAAACAGACATAAAACAGATAGAAGACACTGGGTTATATGAATATGTCTCATATACCCCAGTTCAAAAATGGTTGAACTGAATTGCTGGCAAGGCTAGTAAACATAAATGTGCATGGATTATATGAACTAATGTGTAGACTACATGCATTTCATTACTGGATCATGCTGGTTCTTTTGATCCATTGAAAATGTGAAAAAGTAATTATTCCATATCAGCCTGATTACAAACATTTCATCCAAGCAGCATATGAGTGAAATGAAATTGTTTAAGCGCAGATAACAAATTAATGTTGATTTACATAATTACTTTCTCAAATATACTTTCAGTTCAGTTCAGTTCAGTCACTCAGTCCTGTCCAGCTCTTTGTGACCCCATGGACTGCAGCATGCCAGGCCTCCCTGTCCATCACCAACTCACGGAGTCCACCCAAACTGATGTCCATCGAGTCGGTGATGCCATCCAACTATCTCATCCTCTGTCATCCCCTTCTCCTCCTGCCTTCAATCTTTCCCAGCATCAGGGTCTTTTCCAAGGAGTCAGTTCTTCACATCTGGTGGCAAAAGTATTGGAGTTTCAGCTTTGGCATTGATCCTTCCAATGAATATTCAGGACTGATTCCCTTTAGCATGGACTGGTTGGATCTCCTTGCAGACTCTCAAGAGTCTTCTCCAACACCACAGTTCAAAAGCATCAATTCTAGGTGGCTCAGCTTTCTTTATAGTCCAAGTCTCACATCCATACATAACTACTGGGAAAACATACTTTAACTTCATGAAAAATTAGTACACTAAAAGGATTAAGTTGGTAAAATGATTTGATTTTGAAAAATATGAAGTTATTTCTTTTACTTAACTGTCAACATAATTCTTATCTTTTAATGAAATCAATCTTGGGGATGGGGGAATCAGTATGCTTTACATTAACATTCTAGATTTTTCCGCTCTTAATCAAGTTGGAAGTTTCTCACGAGAGGCCTGTAAATGTATAGAATTCTAATCATGGATTATAAAGAATACACATAGAGGCATATAACTAGGTGATGTCTTGTAGATGTTGGTGCTATGCTTTCTGTTGGCTCACAGAGGATTTTGCTCCACTGATTTGATTGCAGGTTGTCCTAGGTCATATTTTAACAAGTTTCATTTCTGCTAACAGACGTATTATCATTCTCTAGAGCTTTCTTGTCTGCACAGCATTTTCCAGAGGACGTGTATGCAAGTGAATGAGTCTATGTGTGTATAAAAATGCTACTCTCTTACCATGCTGGATATTCAATAGGCAAGGTCACTTTTAAAAGCAGTCCCTTTGACACTGATAGAACTGTCTCCTCTGGCTTGTTTCTCTCAAAATATTGGCTAATGGATGTCTACAGGGGATTTTTAAAATAGGGGCATTAGTCAGGGATTAGACCTTCATAGCCTCCCTTAGTCATTTGAGAAGATGTCAGTCTGATGTGTGATGGATGATTTTGTAAAATATTAGGAGTCTCTCTCTGTTTGTATGCAATGTCTTTGATCACATGGGAAATAAAATCAATATGTGAGGCAATATGGTGCTTGGGTCTATTATAATAAACCCAATAGTTTTAAATCTTTTCCATGTAATAAATGCCACAAAGCAATAATAATATTTTGACTTTGAATTCTTCAGAATGGCTGTCACGTGACTGGTAATGCTGTGTGGTTTGAGATTAGTCTGAGAAGAGACATGTACTAGTTCATTGTTCAGAGGAGCCATTTAGGGAGGTTTCTTAACTGAGTTTCCTAGGGGGCTTTCATGGTAAAGAACCTGCCTGCCAATGCAGGAGACTTTGGAGATATGCGTTTGATTCCTGGGTGGGACAGATTCCCTGGAGAAGGAAATGACAACCCACTTCAGTATTCTTATATGGAGAATCCCATGCACAGAGGAGCCCGTCAGGCTAGAGTCCATGGGGTCACAAAGAGTCTGACATAACTGAAATGACTTAGCACTCTTAAAATGGTGTTAGTGGTATTATTAACAGAGAGTTAGTGGTTGAATTGTGCCTCCCCCAGTATACGTTAAATCTGACCACCAGAACATGAGAGTCTGACCATAATTGGAAATAAGTCCATTTGATATGTAATTAATAGAGTCAATTACGGATGGACCTTGCAGCAGCATGGCCGAAAGGAGCTACCCCACATCTGAGGTCAGGGGCGGTGGCCGGGAGGAGCTACCCCTTGCTTGAGGCCAGGGGAGGCAGATGAGAGGAGCTACCCTGTGTCCAAGGAGCGGTGGCTGCGCAGGTGCAGGAGGGCTGAGAGGAGTTACTCTACGTTCAAGGTCAGGAGGGACAACAGTGAGGAGATACCCCTCCTCCAAGGTAAGGAGCAGCGACTGCACTTTGCTGGACCAGCCGTGAAGAGATACCCCACGTCCAAAGTAAGAGAAACCCAAGTAAGATGGTAGGTGTTGCAAGAGGGCATCAGAGGGTAGACACACTGAAACCATAATCACATAAAACTAGCCAATCTAATCACATTAGGACCACAGCCTTGTCTAACTCAATGAAACTAAGCCATGCCTTGTGGGGCCACCCAAGATGGGCAGCTCATGGTGGAGAGGTCTGACAGAATGTGGTCCACTGGAGAAGGGAATGGAAAACCACTTCAGTATTCTTGCCTTGAGAACTCCATGAGCAGTATGAAAAAGCAAAATGATAGGATACTGAAAGAGAAACAACCCACGTTGGTAGGTGCCCAATATGTTAATGGAGATCAGCGGAGAAATAACTTCAGAAAGAATGAAGGGATGGAGCCAAAGCAAAGACAATACCCAGTTGTGGATGTGACTGGTGATAGAAGCAAGGTCTGATGCTGTAAAGAGCAATATTGCATAGGAACCTGGAATGTCAGGTCCATGAATCAAGGCAAATTGGAAGTGGTCAAACAGGAGGAATCAGCGAACTAAAATCAACTGGAATGGGTGAATTTAACTCAGATGACCATTATATCTACTACTGCGGGCAGGAATACCTTAGAAGAAGTGGAGTAGCCATCATGGTCAACAAAAGAGTCCAAAATGCAGTACTTGGATGCAATCTCAAAAACGGCAGAATGATCTCTGTTCGTTTCCAAGCCAAACCATTCAATATCACAGTAATCCAAGTCTATGCTTCAACCAGTAACACTGAAGAAGCTGAAGCTGAACGGTTTTATGAAGACCTTTTAGAACTAACACCCCAAAAAGATGTCCTTTTCATTATAGGGGACTGGAATGCAAAAATAGAAAGTCAAGAAACACCGGAGTAACAGGCAAATTGGGCCTTGGAATGCGGAATGAAGCAGGGAAAAGACTAATAGAGTTTTGCCAAGAGAATGCACTGATCATAGCAAACACCCTCTTCCAACAACACAAGAGAAGACTCTACACATGGACATCACCAGGTGGTCGACACCGAAATCAGATTGATTATATTCTTTGCAGCTAAAGATGGAGAAACTCTATATAGTCAGCAAAAACAAGGCCAGGAACTGACTGTGGCTCAGATCATGAACTCTTTATTGCCAAATTCAGACTTCAATTGAAGAAAGTAGGGAAAATCACTAGACCATTCAGGTATGACCTAAATCAAATCCCTTATGATTATACAGTGGAAGTGAGAAATAGTTTTAAGGGACTAGATCTGATAGATAGAGTGCCTGATGAACTATGGACTGAGGTTCGTGACATCATACAGGAGACAGGGATCAAAACTATCCCCATGGAAAAGAAATGAAAAAAAGCAAAATGGCTGTCTGGAGAGGCCTTACAAACAGCTATGAAAAGAAGAGAAGCGAAAAGCAAAGGAGAAAAGGAAAGATATAAGCATCTGAATGCAGAGTTCCAAAGAATAGCAAGCAGAGATAAGAAAGCCTTCCTCAGCGATCAATGCAAAGAAAGGAAAATAACAAAGTGGGAAAGACTAGAGATCTCGTCAAGAAAATTAAAGATATCATGGGAACATTTCATGCAAAGATGGGCTCAATAGAAATGGTATGGACCTAACAGAAGCAGAAGATATTAAGAAGAGGTGGCAAGAATACACAAGAAATGTACAAAAAAGATCTTCACTACCAAGATAATCACGATGGTGTGATCACTTACCTAGAGCCAAACATCCTGGAATGTGAAGTCAAGTGGGCCTTAGAACAAAGCTAGTGGAGGTGATGGAATTCCAGTTGAGATATTTTAAATCCTGCACAATGATGCTGTGAAAGTGCCCACTCAATATGCCAGCAAATTTGGAAAACGCAGCAATGGCCACAGGACTGGAAAGGGTCAGTTTTCATTTCAATCCCAAAGAAAGGCAATGCCAAAGAATGCTCAAACTACTGCACAATTCAACACATCTCACACACTAGAAAAGTAATGCTTAAGATTCTCCAAGCTAGGGTTCAGCAATATGTGAACTGTGAACTTCCAGCTGGTTTTAGAAAAGGCAGAGGAACCAGAGATCAAATTGCCAACATCCCCTATATCATGGAAAAAGCAAGAGAGTTCCAGAAAAACATATATTTCTGCTTTATTGAATATTTCAAAGCTTTTGACTGTGTAGATCACAATAAACTGTGGAAAATTCTGAAAGAGATGGGAATACCAGACCATCTGACATGTCTCTTGAGAAACCTGTATGCAGATCAGGGAGCAACAGTTAGAACTGGACATGGAACAACAGACTGGTTCCAAATAGGAAAAGGAATATGTCAAGGCTATATATTCACCTTGCTTATTTAACTTATATTTAGAATACGTCATGAAACACTCTGGGCTGGAAGAAGCACAAGCTGGATTCAAGGTTGCCTGGAGAAATATCAATAACCTCAGATATGCAGATGATACCACCTTACGGCAGAAAGTGAAGAGGAACTAAAAAGCCTGTTGATGAAAGTGAAAGAAGAGAGTGAAAAAGTTGGCTTAAAGCTCAACATTCAGGAAACGAAGATCATGATATCTGGTCCCACTTCATGGGAAATAGATGGGGAAACAGTGGAAACAGTGTCAGACTTTATTTTTTTTTGGTTCCAAATCACTGCAGATGGTGATTGCAGCCATGAAATGAAAATACGCTTACTAGTTGGAGGGAAAGTTATGACCAGGCTAGATAGCATATTCAAGGGCAGAGACATTACTTTGCCAACAAAGTTCTGTCTATCAAGGCTATGGTTTTTCCAGTGGTCATGTATGGATGTGAGAGTTGGACTGTAAAGAAAGCTGAGCACCGAAGAATTGATGCTTTTGAACTGTGGTGTTGGAGAAGACTCTTGAGAGTCCCTTGGACTGCAAGGAGATCCAACCAGTCCATTCTAAAGGAGATCAGTCCTGGGATTTCTTTGGAAGGAAAGATGCTAAAGCTGAAACTCCAGTCTTTGGCCACCCCATGTGAAGAGTTGACTCACTGGAAAATACTTTGATGCTGGAAGGGATTGGGGGCAGGAAGAGAAGGGGATGACAGAGGATGAGATGGCTGGATGGCATCACTGACTCGATGGACGTGAGTTTAAGTGAACTCTGGGAGTTGGTGATGGACAAGGAGGCCTGGCGTGCTGCGATTCATGGGGTCACAAAGAGTCAGACACGACTGAGCAACTAAACTGAACTGAATTACAGTTAAGATGACTGTAACAGAATGGGCCCCTGATCCTATATGGCTGTGCTGTGCTCAGTTGGTCAGGCATGTCCCACTCTTTGCGACGCTATGGACTGTTGCCCACCAGTCTCCTCTGTCTATGGGGATTCTCTAGGTAAGAACACTGGATTGGGTTTCCATGCCTTCCGTCAGGACATCTTCCCAAACCAGGGATTGAACCCAGGTCTCCCACATTGCAGGTGGATTTTTTCCCAAATGAACCACCAGGGCTGGTGTCCCTATAAAAGAGGAAGGTGCTATATGAAGACATAGAAACACACAGGTGGAAGAAGGTGTAAAGACACAAGGGGAGCAGGCCACATGAAGACACTGGCAGAGATTGAAGTGATGCATCTCCAAGTCAAGAACACCAAGGATTGCCAGCTATCACCAGAAGTTAGTAGAGAAGCATGGAGTAGACCCTTCTTCATGATAGCTTACAGTGAACAATGTCGGATTCATGATATCTGAAGATTTAGCTTTGGGACCAGGGACTAGGCTTGATCACTCAAGAGCCTTTATGTAGCAGAGTTTTATTAAAGTGAGAAAAGGAACAGAGAAAGCTTCTGATAGAGACATCAGAAGGGGGACAGAGAGTGCCCCCTTGCCTGTGTTAGCAAGGGAGTTATATACTTTTTTTTAAATTATTTATTACAATAAATCAAAAGAATGTCTCAAGTTTGTGAAAATTTTACCAGACCCACTTCCACAATTTACATTTTAAGATAACATGATTAGAATTTAACAATAGAAAGATCCTACCAGACACACTCCCATAATATACATTCCAAGATAATAGGATTAGTTGGAAGGTTTTCAGGAAGGAGAAACTGTCTTCAAGCAGGATACACTGTTATTGTATAATCCCTAGTACAGAGTTTAAACTGAGTTGTATAATCATCAGTTTAGGGCTTAAAGGGGGAAAAAAAAAAGTTTTATATGACTAAGTCTAAGGAATGCAGACAAAGAAAAAAAAAGTTTGCCCTTTCTTGGTCCTTGAGAATTCCAGACCCCTATTTCCACTTTGAGAGCCCCAGACCCCTTTCTCCTCCTTGGGGACCCTGGACTTCTTATCAATCTGCCTAGGTCTGACTCTCTCACTCAGATTTTTCAGAAAGAATGAACACTGCTGACACCTTGATTTCTCACTTCAGCTTCCAGAGCTGTGAGAAAATCAATTTCTGTCTTTTTAAGTCACTCAGTTTGTGATGCTTTGCTGTGTCAGGCCTAGAAAATTAATACACAGGGATTCTAAGGTGGTTGGTACGGAAGAAGAAATGGGGCACATAATTTACTAAAATAATTGTCAATTAAGTTATAACTTCAACAGAATCTTTTGTGTGGATGAGCAGAGAAAGTCTTATGAGCTATGTTCTTCTGAAGATCTCACAGTACAATCTGTATTAAAACATAAATATTGACAATTTTCATTTTTATTTACATATAAATTCACAATATTTATATATTGTTAAAAATGTGGTGCAGCCAGGTCATGGGGAAATTTATGTCACTGACAAATTTACTAACCAATTGAATATATATAGTTTCCTGAGGCTGAGGGGAGAAATAAGTGCTAAGAAAAATAGCCAAGATTAACTTTAAATGGATAGTCATCACACCTTTTACAAGATGAACCAGAATAAAAGTGTGATATTAGATTTCATTATTCAGAAGTGATCCATAATGAGAAATGCACTCACTTTTTCATAGGAATGGTAATCTCACAATTCCAACCAGTCCATTCTGAAGGAGATCACCCCTGGGATTTCTTTGGAAGGAATGATGCTAAAACTGAAACTCCAGTACTTTGGCCACCTCATGAGAAGAGTTGACTCATTGGAAAAGACTCTGATGCTGGGACGGATTGGGGGCAGGAGGAGAAGGGGACGACGGAGGATGAGATGGCTGGATGGCATCACTGACTTGATGGACGTGAGTCTGAGTGAACTCTGGGAGTTGGTGATGGACAGGGAGGCCTGGTGTGCTGCGATTCATGGGGTTGCAGAGAGTCAGACACGAGTGAGTGACTGAACTGAAATGAACTAAAGATCATCAACCAGCACTGTGGCTTGGCAGGGAGAATACTTTCTCCTAACAGAGCTGTTGCTTTCACCCACTAAACTGGCCATTTACTGACTGGTGCATGCAAGAGAGAACACAACTTTGCAGGAATGGCAGAGAGTGTGAAGACATTCAGAAGCCAGAAATCTATTTGCACTTGAGGAGCTGTAAATGTACATTACTTTTGAATTCAGGAAAATCTTTGATTTTGTCATGAGCTTGGTGTTTAACTTACAGAAATTGTTTAAATGAATAAATAAACTAATTCTTTGATTTATCTCATTATATGAATAAAATTATTTTTTTACCGTTTTGTGATTTAATTATCTTGATGTTATTTTGAGAGGATGGTATTTATTATGAATAACTATTTAAATCACCAGTGCTTCTTTCTTTCCTCAAATAGCAGAGCTGGATTTTCAATCACTTCTATATCTGGCACTTTATGAAGAAAAATCTCACAGTCCCCTTGGAATACAGTTGAAAGATAATTTTTTAATTCTGTAGAGATCCTAGAGAAAACATGAACACCCTGCTTTTTAAGGACATTATGTTCTACATATTAGAAAAAAATACTGAAATAAAACCTGTCACTATAGACGGAGAGACACGTTGGAGAGCATCTAATCCAGTCTATTTCCTTCACATTCTGGATAAGTGAACATAGTAGGGTCGAAAGAGGAATGCACGTAAACTATTTCCTGATTATTCATGAAGTGGCAGAAGATATAGTCCAGGAAATTTACCACTGTGATCTCAAGAATTCCTTAATAAAATTTCATTATCTGCAATTTGCAAATGTGTAACCGGAAATTCAGAGAAGTTAAAGTACATAATTGAAGGTCATACAGAAGGTAAGGGCAAACCCAGTTTACTGTTTCTCCATACTGTGATCATTAAAACATTAAAAACAGTAAATTGAAAAGTAAAATCAAAGTGTAAAATGAAACAACCCTTTTTATAATTTTTCCATCTAGATGTTTTCTTATTAATACTTAAATAGTTGTAAAAATGACAATGTTTTAGATGTTATTTTTTTCATTTCCTCTTATCAACATACTCTCCTTTTTCTATCTATACTCCTAAAATGTGACAGGTAATCTATTTGAAATAGTCTTTTATATAAATAGGTATTTCATATCTATATTTATATCTATTTTGATATCTACTAATGTGTTTTTTATATTTATTTATGGTTGAGATTATCATGTCAAAAATATGAATATACTTATGGCTCATATTATTTCCAAAATGATATCACCGATTCACAAAATCATGAGTTCTGAAATCATTCTACTAAATATTAAAGAATATTTTGTATTGAGAATTTATATGTATATATATTTCTAAATTCTAAGAACAAAATTATCTTTTAATTCTGTTTTTGAGTATCTATAGAGTTTTTTATAACTTTCATTTTCTCTAGCTAATTTTTTTTTAGAAATGCAAAAATCTATTTTTTATTCTTCCAGTTGAGGTATAATTTACATACAGGATTGTATAAAGTATAATGATTTGTCTTATGTATATCAGAAAATGATTCTGATATACATAAGTTTCTCATGCTTGTGCGCTAAGTCACTTCAGTCGTGTCCAGCTCTTTGTAACCCCCATGGACCATAGGCTGCCAGGTTCCTTTTTCCATGGAATTCTCCAGGCAAGAATACTGGAGTGTGTTGCCATGCGCTCCTCCATGGGAACTTCCCAGCCATGGGATGGAACTTCTGTCTCTTATGTCTCCTGTATTGGCAGGCAGGTTCTTCACAACTAGTGCCACCTGGGAAGCCCAAGTTTCTCATACTGATACAAAATTAAAGAAACAGAAAAAAATTTTTTTCTTATGATGAGAACTCAGAATTTACTCTCTTAGTAACATTCATAAATAACATATAGCAGAGTTAGTATTTACTGTGCTGTACATTATACTGGGAATGGGAAGCCCAATGTGGGGCTCAGGCCACTAGCTCCTTTGGGAGAACATTTACAATTATAATTATCCTGTCATATGTGAGTCATCCACTAGTAGTATAGGTCTTGACTATACTGTGTCTCTAACCTCCTACTTGTCCGATCTTTAGTTCCTTTTTTTTTCTTTTGGCCAGATCTATGTTTATAAGGTCTCAGGTTAATTCAGACACATTTTCATGTCTTTTAATTTAAGAAGAGAAAAAGAGCACTAGATCTGGATTTCAGTCTTGGTTCTGTCATTTGCTCATTGTTACTATGAGCAAAGGATTTTCCATCAGTTTCTTTTGTGTGCGTAGGTTTCTGTTGTTGCTATATTTTAAACTTTTTCTTTTGTATTGAGGAATAGCCAATTAACAATGTTGTGATAGTTTTAGGTAAACAGCAAAGGCACTCAGTCATACATATACATGCATCCATTCTCCCCCAAACTCGCCTCCCATCCAGACCACCACATAACATTGAACAAAGTTCCATGTGCTGTACAATAGGTCCTTGTTGGTTATCCATTTGAATATAGCAGTGTGTACATGGCCATCCCAAACTTCCTAGCTCTCCGTTCTCCACCTTCTTTCCCCTGGCAACCATAAGTTCATTCTCTAAGTCTGTGAATCTCTTTGTTTTGTAAGTTCATTTGTATCTTTTTTTTTTTTTTTTAGATTCCACATAAAAGGAATGTCATGAGATATTTCTCCTCTGTCTGATTTACTTCACTCATTGGGGCAATCCCTAGGTCCATTCATGTTGCTGCAAATGGTATTATTTAATTCTTTTCAATGGCCACTTCCTTCTTTATATCTTAGTTGTACATGATCTTTTCTGTAGTTTTCCACTTTTTCCATCAATACTTGCTGTGTAAATAGTTGTAATTTTGGTGTGCTTGTGGGAGTAGGTGAACTCAGGGTCTTCTTCCTGTGTCATCTTGCTCATTTTCTAGCTAATGTTTCTATATATTTTGGGTTTTAATCTATTGGGCACTGAAAGTTTGCCTAACAACATTATACACCCCAGCTGTGGTGTAATTATTGTATATTACCTATATATTAATGTAATTATTAAAATTAATTTTGAATTAATCAGTATTTATTGTATATTTATATCTCAAGTTGATATGCAATGTCATTATCAGCATTTGAGTGCAACTTTGCACAGTATCAATTTTTGCTGTAATTCTGCTCTAAAAGGCTCTTTTTCTTTATATGCATAAATCAAGTATCTAGGCAGCCCTAAAGGGTCTCAGAGGCCCTTAAGAAATGTATACATTCTGTTATCTATGCCTGAAACAGTTACTTAAGTCTATCAAAAAATCTTCTAGGCTCTCTGAAACAAAAACATTAATAGTAATTTTGGATTGTAATTTTATGATAATATTAATCTTATTTTGTTTCATTAGGAGAAATTTTTGAAGGTAACATTAAGTTATTCTCTGAAGGGGGAAAAAAAGTACACCATGCTCCTGACATATGAACCAGAGCACTGTATGCACCACGTATTTGTAACTGACAGTGCCTATGGCTCCATTTACGTCTGATTCATCAATCATGTCATCTTCTGAAAGTACTAGAAATAGTGGCAAAGCTGGAGTGCCTTTTGAGATGTCCTTTTCCACTCCCGTAAGGTTACTGTACATCCATTAAAACAGATGACAAAGGAAATGTCATATGCATTGAGTGAATGGATGCCAAGACGCTAAAAGCCCCATTGTCTCAGGTGAAGGGGCAAATGTGCAGCCGTGGGAAATGGAGATTTCCAGTCCTCTATCTTATGTAGTCACACAGAATGCACACTGTCTCCTTACAGATTTGTGAGAAAGAGGATCATCAGCTACCAAATAACATGACATATATATCCAGACCCTGAAGTTAGCCACCATTAGTCTTCATCTGTTTCCAGCTGATGGTCTCTCTCGTATAATAAATGTTAGCTGCCTAAGAGTGTGAAGCCACAATGGGCTTCCAGAGCCAGGATAGGCCCCAAATAAGGTCATGCTTAGAAGAACATGAGAAAGATATCAGAATTTTGCCTGTGACATTATAGCAGAACTGGTTTCATGGAAATTATGTGCTTGTTAAGAGTCACATTTGAGTGAAACTAACTCTGGTAGAACAAGGATAATAAAATAAAACTGAGAAAATATAAGATGCCTGATATCAATGAACCTAATAAATAATCTCTAAATAGTTAGAAATAGAAATACACGAAATAAATAGAGATGTTGGAGAAAAAATATATTGACTATTTGCAGTCTCTATTTTCTGGGTAAAATGAATCAAAAATCTACCGAGCTAAGTGAAAACTTTGGAAATCTAAAGACCTGAGTTACTAGACTAGTTTTTTCTCTTGAATGGTTCATGACTCACCTTTGGAGCAAGTTGCAAGTTCAAAATTCAGGGTCCCCTTGGGATCTAATGAATCTGAATTGTTAGGAATTAAGTCTGTAAATCTTGATTTGAAGCAAGCTTTAGTTGAGTCTTACTGAGATCCATTGAAATAAACCAAGAACTGGGTGGATGGTCTCAAGGTCTCCAGGTCTCCTTGGTTCAGTCATTCCCTTTTGTCCCTACCTTCTTCCTCTGCCCCAGAAGTCTCACCCTCTCCTTTATTCCACAGTGTTCATAATAGGAGAAGTCAATGTATTCTCCTACAATTTTAGTTAAAATTGAGAAGTTCTACAGATTTGCAAACAAAGATAAGTCACCTGGTGAAAAATGTGCATAAAAATAAAGTAGCCATTGTATCTTAAAAGAGAAGAGACTCTGTCTGTAAAGGATGCATATGGCTTATATGCTCATAGCATGACCATGGAATAATGAAGGGGCAAGAGGCTGGCAAGTAGTTCTAGTAGGAATTGAGTTAAACGCAGTCACTGAGTAAATTGGAAGTAAATTTTCTTTTTGGTAATTCTGGAAGCAAAAAAATGTTAATAAATAGGTGGTAAAATGGATGAAATACGAGGGTTTTGATTTTCATTAAGCTGGGATCCAGAAATAAGATTTCCAAATAATTTATAAACAAAACTTTCCTCTTAATGGATAGGGTTCAAGTCCTTTGAATACGATCTAATAATTTCAGTGGCATCACAAAAAATTATATAGCTGTTGATCTTATATAATTTATTTTTAAAACAAGTTTTAGGAAGAATTTTATAGTCATTTTTTATTCTACATTAATTCAGTTCAGTTCAGACCAGTTGCTCAGTCCTGTCTGACTCTTTGTGACCCCATGGACCACAGCACACCAGACCTCCCTGTCCATCACCAACTCCCAGACCTTGCTCAAACTCATGTTCATCGAGTCAGTGATGCCATCCAACCATCTCATCCTCTGTCATCCCCTTCTCCTCCCACCTTCAGTCTTACCCAGCATCAGGGTCTTTTGCAAGGAGTCATTTGGCCACCTTCAGCATCAGTCCTTCCAATGAATATTCAGACTGATTTCCTTTAGGACGGACTGGTTGGATCTCCTTGCAGTTCAAGGGATTCTCAAGAGTCTTCTCCAACACCACAGTTCAAAAGCATCTGTTTTTTGGTGCTCAGCTTTCTTTATAGTCCAACTCTCACATCCATACATGACTACTGGAAAAACCATAGCCTTGTCTAGAAACTAGCCTTCATTCTAATACTGAAATAAAACGTAGAATAATGTTTTGAAGAAATATAGGATATAACTTTTAGGTTAAGTTTAGACTCTTGGTACCAGGCCTTAGTCTTGGGTTACCTTTTTGCTAAAATAAAAACTATAAAGACAAAAAATAGCTAAAATTCAAAAGTCAGTATGAATTAATTTATTTGGTTTTTAAATTAATAAGTAATATCAATCAATTATATACAAATATTATAGCAGCAAAGAATATAATCAATCTAATTTCAGTATTGACCATCTGGTGATGTCCATGTGTAGAGTCTTCTCTTCTGTTGTTGAAAGAGGGTGTTTGCTATGACCAGTGCGTTCTCTTGGCAAAACTGTTAGACTTTGACCTCC
This sequence comes from Capra hircus, assembly GCF_001704415.2. Lineage (NCBI taxonomy): Eukaryota > Metazoa > Chordata > Mammalia > Artiodactyla > Bovidae > Capra > Capra hircus. The sequence goes on from NC_030813.1 coordinate 48,100,227, forward strand.
TTCGTTTTGTACTACAAAGGCCAAATTTGCCTGTTACTCCTTGTATCTCTTGACTTCCTATTTTCGCATTCCAGTCCCCTATAATGAAAAAGACATCCTTTTGGGGTGTTAGTTCTAAAAGTTTTTGTAGGTCTTCATAGAACTGTTCAACTTCAGCTTCTTCAACATTACTGGTTGGGGCATAGACTTGGATTGTTGTGATATTGAATGGTTTGTCTTGGAAATGAACAGAGATCATTCTGTCATTTTTGAGATTGCATCCAAATACTGCATTTTGTACTCTTTTGTTGGCTATGATGGCTATTCCATTTCTTTTAAGGGATTCTTACCCACAGTAGTAGATATAATGGTCATCTGAATTAAATTCACCCATTACAATCCATTTTAGTTCACTGATTCCCAAAATGTCAATGTTCACTCTTGCCATCTCTTGTTTGGCCACTTCCAATTTACCTTTGTTCATGGACCTAATATTCCAGTTTCCTATGCAATATTGCTCTTTACAGCATCGGACTTTACTTCCATCACCCGTCACATCCATAACTGGTGTTGTTTTTGCTTTGGCTCTTCATTCTCTCTGGAGTTATTTATCCACTCTTCTCCAGTAGGTACCCAATGTGTACCTACCGACCTGGGGAGTTCATCTATCAGTGTCATACCTTTTTGCCTTTTCATACTGTTCATGAGGTTCTCAAGGCAAGAATACTGAAGTGGATTGCCTTTCCCTTCTCCAGTGGACCATGTTTTGTCAGAAATCTCCTCCATGACCCATTCTTCTTGGCTGGAAATTAAAAGACTCTTGCTCCTTGGAAGAAAAGCTATGACCAAAGTAGACAGCATATTAAAAAGCAGAAACATTGCTTTATCAACAAAGTCCATCTAGTCAAAGCTATGGTTTTTCCAGCAGTCATGTATGGATGTGAGAGTTGGACTATAAAAAAAAACTGAGCACCAAAGAAGTGATGCTTTGAACTGTGGTGTTGGAGAAGACTCTTGAGAGTCCCTTGGCCTGCCAGGAGATCCAATCAGTCCATCCTAAAGGAGATCAGTGCTGGGTGTTCATTGGAAGAACTGATGTTGAAGCTGAAAATTCTATACTTTGGCCACCTGATACAAAGAGCTGACTCAATGTAAAAGACCCTGATGCTGGGAAAGATTGAGGGCAGGAGGAGAAGGGGACGACAGAGGATGAGATGGTTGAATGGCATCACCGATGTGCACTTTTACATAGATTTCTATTATAGATGTCTCTCAAACATGGCAGCTAAACACAGAATTACTCAGCCTTTACATTCAAAAATCAGTGCACTGTACCATTGATAGAACATCTTCAGTTGTAATGTCAACTAATTTTTACAGAGATGTAATATCCAAGCTTTTTAACAGAACTGAGAAACATTCCATAAGACTTATTGCTTCATTTAACATTTACATTTGGCTAGCACTTTGCATCTATTAAGGACATGGCAATCATTTTTATTAGTTAACAGAGAGTACAGTCAATATTTTTTCTCCAGTTTTCAGAGAAAATATTTAAGTGCAGAGAAATGGAGTGATTTCAGCAATACAAGTAAAAAAGTGGCAATTTGTGAATACTTTAAAGATCTGTTAGATTATTACATGCACTTAAATTACTAACCTATTAAGTCCTTATTTTCATAAAAGAATGCAGCAAGTGTCCAAAGATCACACTTACAGCCCCTTCTTTCATAGATCTATATCTATTTAGAAAGAAATAAAAATTAAAAACTAGAATCCGAACTATTAAGTATGTTATAATCATATCTTTAAATCCTTTCTCTCTTACCATATGGATCACATCTAAGATGCTCTAGCTTCAGTAAGTAATTAAGTACAAAGAAAGATAGGGAAATAGAAGGATTGAATGAACTGTAGTCTAAATTATACTTATTGTTAGATTCACATTCAAAAATTTTTTAAAAATTGCAATTACATACTTTCACTCTAAATTTTAATGAAACTTGCCTTCTAAATAAACTATGAAAAGTTTGTTTTTGAAAAAGAGAAAGTGATAAGTCTGAAACTGTTTTTATTTGAGAATCATAACCAAATATAGTTTCAAGCAAAAACAATAAGGCTAACAAATATCCTTTCATTAAAATGAATTTAATATAGTGGAAGATAGCTATAGAGCTTAGAAGAAATAAGCATTGCAAATAATATCAAAACTCAGAAACAGAATTTCTAGAACTATTTAATAATCTGTGATGGTAGTGTAATATTTTATTATTTAAAATTACTAAAAGTCAGTCATATATTTCGAGTACTTACTATGCTGTCAGTTAAAAAATATATAGGTAACAGATACATACAATTATTGTTAAAAATGAATTGAGTTAATGTATGCACAACCCAAGCATGCTAGGAATAGCCTTATTGTAATCATGTTTATCTTTTATCACAATCTGTGGTGTTGGAGAAGACTCTTGAGAGTCCCTTGGACTGCAAGGAAATCCAACCAGTCCATCCTAAAGGAGATCAGTGCTGGGTGTTCATTGGAAGAACTGATGTTGAAGCTGAAAATCCGATACTTTGGCCACCTGATACGAAGAGCTGACTCATTTGAAAAGACCCTGATGCTGGGAAAGATTGAGGGCAGGGGGAGAAGGGGATGACAGAGGAGGAAATGGTTGGATGGCATCACCGACTCAATGGACGTGGGTTTGGGTGGACTTCGGGAGTTGATGATGGACAAGGAGGCCTGGCGTGCTGCAATTCATGGGGTCGCAAAGAGTCGGACATGACTGAGTGAATTTAACTTATTTATTTAAGAACTCGCTATTTGTCTTGCAAGTATATAGCTAAAATTTTGAAGCACCAGGAATATTGAAATGAAAATCTATAAGTAGGAATGTTATGGTACGGAAAAAGCAGGAAATCCTTTATAGTCAAATTATCACCATAATTTTCATTTTATTGTTGTTCAGTCACTCAGTCCTGTCCAACTCTGCAATCCCATGGGCTGCAACACACCAGGCTTCCCTGTCCTTCACCCTCTCCTGGAGTTTGCTCAAACTCATGTCCGTTGAGTCGGTGATGGTATCCAACCATCTAGTCCTCTGTCTTCCCCTTGTTCTCTGACCTTCTAGCTTCCCCAGCATCAGGGTTTTTTTCCAATGAGCTGGCTATTTGCATCAGGTGGCCAAAGCATTGGAGCTTCAGCATCAGTCCTTCCAATGAATATTCAGGGTTGATTAGGATTAACTCATTTGATCTCCTTGCAGTCAAAGGGACTCTCAGTTTGAAAGCATCAGTACTTCAGTGTTCAGCCTTTTTTATGGTCCAACTTTCACATTTGGACATGACTAATGGACAAACCATAGTTTTGACCATATGCACCTTTGTTGGCAAAATAATGTCTCTGCTTTTTAATATGCTGTCTACATTTGTCAGAGTTTTTCTTCCAAGATGCAAGCGTCTTTTAATTTCATGGATGCAGTTGCCATCAGCAGTGATTTGGAGCCCATGAAAATAAAATCTCCCACTATTTCCATTTTTTCCTCATCCATTTGCCATGAAATAATGGGACCAGATGCCATGATATTAGTTTTTTGAGTGCTGAGTTTTAAGCCACCTTTTAGTTTACATAACTCCCCTTTTCCTTTATATCTAGATTTGATCTTCCAAGATGTACAGACTGGCAGTTTCTCTTCCCACTTTGACTCTCTGAGAATCTTTGCAGTAGAGTAAGTAGTAAACAGGGTGAATAAAACTGAAAGTTTCTATCTGCTTTCACATAATAACTGACTTTAGGTAAACCAGTTAATGCACTGGGGTTTTCATTTCCCCATCTTCACTACAGAAGTAATGACACCTTCCATGGTGCCTCAAAGAGGGTTGTTATAAGATTAATAGATACTTAGAAATGGACTAATATCCAAGGTGCATATTGAACATCAAAGAAAATATATAGCAGGCTCAGCCTGATGTCATGAAATTAGGTGGGCATTGGCATATGAATTTTAAAATTTCTAACTTTCCTAGCTCCTTTTTTTTCCACAAAGAGATAAGGAACTTTTAAAAGGAGAAAATATGTGTTTTCACCAAAATTTATTTTCTTAATATTGCCAAAGCTATCAAAGATTTGACGTACAAACCTCACTGCTCAAGGCCAGTCTATTGATTTGGTATCAACTCTGTTTAAAGATAGTGGTGCAAAAAAAAAAAAAAAAAAAAAAAAAAAAAAAAAAACAGGAGCAAGAAACAAAAAATATATTTTATACTAGTATTTTTAACTGAAGGCAGAAAGAAGCTACTGAATGACTTGAAAGTGAGTCACTGAGTTGTGTCTGACTCTTTATGACCCCATGGACTATACAGTCCCTGGAATTCTCCAGGCCAGAATACTGGAAGGAGTAGCTGTTCCCTTCTCCAGGGTATCTTCCCAACCCAGGGATCGAACCCAGGTCTCCTGTATTGCAGGCAGATTCTTTACCAGCTGAGCCACCATAGAAGCCCCAAAATACTGGAGTGGGTAGCTTATCCCTTCTCCAGGAGTATTCTCCTGACCCAGGAATCAAACGAGGGTCTCCTGTATTGCAGGTGGATTCTTACCAGCTGAGCTACCAGGGAAGCCAAAGCAGGGAAATTATGTAATCAGTATTATGTGTATCACTTGGAGAGAAAATTACAAAAGAGCGAAGGTTAAGAATGTTGTCTTAACCACATGAAAGATAACAGTGGCTTAATCTAGGCCACTGACAAATATCTGGAGAGAAGAAAATAATAAAGAAAGGATAGGGGAAGGTCGGTTAGAAAGTACTTACTGAGTGATTGTTGAAATTAAAGATGAGGGAAGAGTCAAGAATGATGCTCGAATTTCTGGTAGTACTTTCCATGGAGTAGAGTGTCAAAGGAAGATCAGGTGTGGAAAGAGGTATAGTTATTGTATTCAACTTTAACTTGTATAGGTTGAGGTGCCCATAGAAAAACAAGTGGAATTTTCTAGTATAGGCATCTATATCTGAATACACATGTCTGAAAAATGTATATGTATATATATACAATACATACATTATATATACTTGAATATATATTCAGTAAATATATATACATATGTCTGTCAGATCAGTCACAGTCATGTCTGACTCTTTGTGATCCCATGGACTGCAGCGCACCAAGCTTCCTGTCCATCAACAACTCACGGAGCTTGCTCAAACTCATGTCCATTGAGTCAGTGATGCCATCTAAACATCTCATCCTCTGTCATCCCCTTCTCCTCTTGCCTTCAATCTTTCCCATATATTTGAAGGTTAAAATAGAGAGCTGTTGCTGCTGCTAAGTCGCTTCAGTCGTGTCCGACTCTGTGCGACCCCATAGATGGCAGCCCACCAGGCTCCCCCGTCCCTGGGATTCTCCAGGCAAGAACACTGGAGTGGGTTACCATTTCCTTCTCCAATGCATGAAAGTGAAAAGTGAAAGTGAAGTCGCTCAGTCGTGTCTGACCCTCAGCGACCCCATGGACTGCTGCCTTCCAGGCTCCTCTGTCCATGGGATTTTCTAGGCAAGAGTACTGGAGTGGGGTGCCATTGCCTTCTCCGAAAAAAAGAGAGCAGTGTGGGCTAGATATATAAACTTAGGAATTATCACATGGAGAGTATCTTGGAGATACTTGAAGGAACCATTCAACAACATTTCACCAGTTACCTATTATGGAAGGGCCTTCATTAAGGTGCTGGTTGCCTCACAATAGAAAAGCAAAAGGTGAACATGGCCTTTGCTCGTATGATTCCACCATATCACCTGGAATGGAAATGTATAGTAAGAGAATAAGACTAGTAGCGAGTTCCTGGCAGGACAAAATTTTGATACTATGAAGAAAAACACAGTAGAATGTTGGCTGGCATACATTCTTTTTACTTTGTATATTTTTCACTTTCTATCTGAATTTAAAGTAATTATTCATTTATATTGAAAATTCAAAGATTCTGTCACTTTTCTTTAAAAATTACTTATTCTTCATTCTTTTCTTTTTCTTTTTAATTTTCCCTTACAAACACTACTTAGTGCCTCTAAGATTCATCATAAGCATTGTTCTAGGTGCTGGGGACACAAAGGAGACTAAAGCACATTCTCTGAAGTCAAAACATGCATAATTCTTCCTCTTTTATAATTATATAATATTTTGTATTTTTTTATCAACACTATAGGGAATTTGGTGTTAGAAAAAACAAACAAACAAACTGATCCTTTGGGGATAGTATTTAAATGACAGGAGTAATGACCATGTTGTTCTTCGGTCTCTAACTCGTGTTCAACTCTTTGGACTGTACAGTCCATGTCCAGTCCCTTGGACTGTAGCATGCCAAGCTCCTCTGTCTTCCATTGAGTTGGTGATGCTATCTAACCATATCATTTTCTGCCCTAATGACAATGGAGAAGAACATTTCTGAAGGACAGGGACAATTCTTAGATAGCCATTTCAGCTACCCAATATTATTCCTGGTTCTCCTCCTACTGGGCAGCACATGGCAGAGTTGATGTCTCTCACTTCCCTTAAAGTGAGGCACAAATGTGATTTGATTTACCCAAGAAATGAGGCTTTTAAGTGTTAGTCCACAATCTGACATGCTCTCTTCCTCTGATGGCAATGTTCCAGATAGTGGAATCTCCATGTTGGATCCCATGTGCAAATATGAAGATTCCACTGCTTGCTCATGATAGGTGTGTAGCATGAAAAAATAAGCCTTTGGTGCTCTAAACTTCTAGGATTGTAATTGTTTGCTGTAGCAGCATATGCAAATCTATCCTGAATGATACAATAATCGAAGTGTGAATGCAAAGAAAGTCAACCACCAAATGATTTTATTTAAGAGCAGTGATTGCTCTGCTTATGGTATGGATAAACGGGGAGGCACAAATAAGGTGAAAAGATGTATGAGGGTGGAAATCTTTCTGCTTTTTTGTCTACTACCACATTGTGATTAATTTTTGAGAAAGGCAATGTCCTCCATCACCAGCGCTATTGAGCTAACAACATTTCCGTTTGCCGTGACATAATGGAAACTTGGAGAACATGGAACTGAAATGTTTGCAGTCATTTCGTTAATGTTCTCCAAAGACTGAACTTCAGGGTTTTTCCCTGATTAATTTTCCTGCTTGAAGAATTGTGGGGAAAAAAAAAAAACCAAACGTAGTTAATGGAAATATTTTTAAGCATGTACTGTTTTGCTCAATGGGTACAACCTATCTGACGGACAAGATGTTATACTTATTTCTATTTCACACGCCTGAAGGTTTGAACACCCAATGCTTGATGCTTTTGCTGTGGTATCTTGACAATTCTGTGTTTGCTTGACTCTGGGATGAGCTACAAGTCAAGAGTCTCTTGAGAACTGAATACCAGAGAGAGCCAAGTGTTTCTTTCATCAGGTCTTTGATGCATGTAATAGTTTCCTGTCTCAACCTGCAGACCAATTCATCTCAAAGTGCTTGGAAGTTTAAATATCACCTATGCACGTATATAAGAAAATAATATCCTTAATAGTGAGTGGTGACAGAGATAATTTAAAGGGAGCATGAGTGCAGAAACATTAAAGCTTTACTTGTTTAAACCAGGGAAATGTTGAGCTACTCAATGATGCTTCATCTTTTCATTCTGCCACGTGGACGACAGCACATCGTTGGTGGTTGAAATCAAGATAGTAAAGAGAGAATAGGAAGTCTGGATGGTCCATTAGAATGGTTGATGAGAAGTTCAAAACCTTGTTTTATAAAATGTTAGACTCTTCTAGACCAGTGATTCTCATTGATAGATGATTTTGTTCCCAAGGGACATTTGGTAATGTCTGGAGACATTCTTGGTTGTAGTTACTGGGAAGGGTTGGAAGGGTGCTTCTGGCATTTAGTGTTATAGCCCAGTATGACAATAATGTCAACACTGAAAAGTTCTGTTCTAGACCAACCTCCTCATTTTGCAGAGACTATATCTGACTTGTAGATTCATGCTAAAATATTTACTAAATGCCCACTACTATCCAAGAGCCTGTGCTGAGTATGTGGACTACATAAGGTAACCAAAATAGTCAAAATCCTGCCTTCAGGATGTTTCAGGCTAAAGGATGGAAAAGGAGATATTGTGATCAATTGACATTCTTTCAGAAGAAACAATAGGTAAAAAATATCTGAAGTTTTCGAAGCTGGAAATTTTCCTATGTTCATGTGTATATCCCCCTCTTATTCTACAAGCTGTAACATCCAATAACATAATAAAGGCTAATAAAAGAATACACAAAAGAAACCAAATTATTGTTCATTAAAGTAAAAAAAAAACTAAAGTCCATTATTCAATTACTATTTTATAGAACAATATGGAATGCTAAACATATCTCTAAATTTTAGACACGTTGATATTATTAAAAGAGGCAGAAATCTCTCCTCACATGGAACTTACACTTTAGGAGGAAGAGGCAGAAAAAATAGAAGAGCAAAATAAGTAAACTATATAATATTTAGAGTACTTAGCAAGAAGAATAAGAGCTGAGAGGAAGGAAAAGTGGTTATTTGCTAAAGGAATGATTTGAAGCAAACAATCCAACTAAAAATTACCCACAACTTCCATGAAAGTTAACAGAACAATTTTTATGCTTTTAAAATATTTAAGCTTAAGATAGAGAATGATGGTAGGGAATTCTGGGGGCAGAAGCAGAGTTAAAATGCAAAAGAGCATGGTTGGGAGATAACTCACTGGGAAGATAATAACTTAGCAAAATCAAGAAGAGGAGAGACAGTGAACCAAGTAGATATGAAAACAAGATTTGGGGGAAGTGGCAGTATTCTAGGAAGAAGAAATAATGAACAGCATAAACATGAGCTAATGTTCCTGGAGTGAAATAAAGAGAAACAGAATAGGAAATGGTTTCATAGAGATAAAGGGACCGGGGATTTAGAGAGGAAGTTAGAATCTCACAGCTCATTGAATTCTTTGCTTTCCACTGACTCACATGGGCAGCCATCAGCAGGTTTAAGTACTGGACTGAAGGCTCCCAGGCCACCTATGACAGAATCATTCTGTTTATTGTGTTGAGACAGTCTGAGGGAGTGGGGATGGGGAAAAGGGGATGGAGGACCAGGGGTTCCCACTGGGAGACTATCTCCATAATCCCAGTAATGGAGGATGGTGATTTAGACCAGAGTAGGAGATCCTGAGAAGTGTTCATTTTCTGCATGAACATTCTGATCATGCTGAAGATAGAGCTAAGAGAATCTGCAAGTAGATGGATTGTGAAGTAAGAGAGAAAGAGAGTCATAGGTGACACTAAAGATTGGTCCTGGACAATTGGGTGGGGGGTGCAGTTTCCATTTACTGAGATGGTAAGATTCAGGGAGAAGCAGATTGAGCTGGGTATGGGAGGGTAATACTAGAAGCTCAAAATTTGAAACCTAATCAGAGTAGATGGACCTAGAGCCTATCATACAGAGTGAAGTCAGAAAGAGAAAAACAAATATTGTGTATTAACAAATATATGTGGAATCTAGAAAAATGGTGCAGATAAACCTATTTCTAAGCAGAAATAGAGACAAGGATGTAGAGAACAAACGAATGGATACTAAGGAGGTAAAGGAGGAGGGTGGGATGAACTGGGAGATTGAAATCGACACATACACACAATGTGAGTGCATGCTAGGTTGCTTCATTCAGCTGTATCTGACTCTTTGCAACCCTATGGACTGTAGCCCACCAGGCTCCTCTGTCCATGGTGATTCTCCAGGCAAAAATAATGAAGCAGGTTACTATGTCTTTTTGCAGGGGATCTTCCTGACCCAGGGATCAAACCTGTGTTTCCTGTGGCTCCTGCATAGCAGGCTAACTATTTACCACTGAGCCACCAGGGAAGCCCCACATACACACTACTATATATAAAATAGATAACTAATGAGGTTGTATCATATATCACAGGGAACTCTGCTCAATGTTCTGTGGTGACCTAAATGGCATGGAAATCCAAAAAAGAGGGGATGTATGTTTGTGTAAAGCTGATTCACTTTGCTGTACAGCAGAAACTAACACAATATTGTAAGGCAGCTATACTCCAATACTTTTTTTTTTTTAAAAGGTTATTTACTTAAAAGGGAACAGTGTAACTTGAAAGTCATCTGAAACAATACTGAACATGTAGACAGGCCGATCTCTTACAGCAAGTATCTACAGTGTGTTTGCTTTATGTGTGTATCTTTCACTCATTTGACCCTGCTTATCTCTTTTTGATTTCTTTCCAGAAGAGACTAATTCTCACATGCTGCATTTCGGATTGAGTTCTGGCACAGATTTCTTGTAACATAATAACATAGTTTCACCACACAGCAAGATTATATAATAAATAGTGATTAAACTGTGACCAAAATGCTTTGTAAGACCTGACAATGCACATCCTTTGACAGTAGCCCTTGAGTTCATTCATTCTGAGGTAAAATAATCTGACAGCTGGGATACTGTGCTTTTGTAAAGTTGCTGAGAATTCACTTCAGTTCAGTTCAGTCTCTCAGTCATGTCCGACTCTTTGCGACCCCATGAATTGCAGCACGCCAGGCCTCCCTGTCCATCACCAACTCGTGGAGTTCATTCAAACTCACGTTCATCGAGTCAGTGATGCCATCCAGCCATCATATCCTCTGTCGTCCCTTTCTTCTCCCGCCCCCAATCCCTCCCAGCATCAGAGTCTTGTCCAATGAGTCAACTCTTCTCATGAGGTGGCCAAAGTATTGGAGTTTCAGCTTTAGCATCATTCTTTCCAAAGAACACCCAGGACTGATCTCCTTTCGAATGGACTGGTTGCCTAAAGTAATTAACCTCCAATTAAAATAAATACATTTATATTAAAAATAAATTAAAAAAAAAAAAGAATGGACTGGTTGGATCTCCTTGCAGTCCAAGGGACTCTCAAGAGTCTTCTCCAACACCGCAGTTCAAAAGCATCAATTCTCTGGTGCTCAGCTTTCTTCACAGTCCAACTCTCACATCCATACATGACCACTGGGAAAACCATAGCTTTGACTAGACAGACATTTGTTGGCAAAGTAATGTCTGTTCTTTTTAATATGCTATCTAGGTTGGTCATAACTTTTCTTCCAAGGAGTAAGCGTCTTTTAATTTCATGGCTGCAGTCACCATCTGCAGTGATTTTGGAGCCCTAAAAAATAAAGTCTGACACTGTTTCCACTGTTTCCCCATCTATTTCCCATGAAGTGATGGGACCAGATGCCATGATCCTAGTTTTCTGAATGTTGAGCTCTAAGCCAACTTTTTCACTCTCCTCTGAGAATTAGAAACACCCTTTTCTCAATATATGAAAACATCTCTAATATGAAAATTAATTATTTCATGAAATTAAAAATATCTAACAACTAAAAGGAACACAGTATGCTGATAAGAAGGAATATAAATCCAAGGCAAACAATTTAATTCAAAAAACTTTACAAAAAATGCTTTCTATTTTTATTACAATTATATCTGAGGTAATGTAGGTATCTGTTTTTTGGTTTGTTTGTTTCTGTTTTTGCCTTGTTTTTTCACTTTTCTTTCCTCAAGGCTCTATGTAGATGCTCAGGAAAATTATAGTTTAAGAAGAAATCCTTATATCCTTTGAGTTTTTCTTCATCTACACAAATCCATAAAATTAGTGTCATTCTTATAATTTGTATTTTGCTCATTGGTCTTCATGTTGTACATGTTGCTTAGGTTACTAGGCTTATACATAATTTGTACAACTTCTACTCACCATCCTCTTTTCCTTATACTGAGCCTGTAAAAAGCAACATTCTCTCATTTGTAGTATCCTCTACCCAATGTTATGGGCATAATTGCACTGCACAATTCACCTTTTCAAAATGAATGAGGATGAAAAGGGCAGAAGAATTAGCTTGGCATATAGACCTCACAAACCTTAAAGGATACAAATTGTCATCTTGCAGACTCTTGAATTAAAGTATATGATCTTGCATGCTTTGTTGAATTATTGATTCACCCTCTTCTATTTCTCAATCTCATGTTTCACAGGCATAAAGCTGACCTGTGTATTAGAACCTTAATGACAGACCCTCATGAAGATATATGGAGACAATAGATGAGATTTCCTAGAGGTTTATTGTGTGAAAATATGCTTCAAAATAAGCTCAGTGATGTGCATTACATACCACTGCTGCTACATACTGCAGTAAAGTTATAAAAGCATCTTAGGAAACATAGCATTATGCCTTGACATTTAGGTCAATATGAGCTTTCTTCTGAGTGCCTGGCCCTGCTAAGACGTTATAGAAAGTCATCCTTTAGTAGAGAAGGACAGACTCGCAGAAATTTGCAAAATAGTAAAGACTCTGCCATGGACAAAGGAGCCTGGTAGGATACAGTCCATGGGATCGTGAAGAGTTGGACACGTTCAGTCACAAAGTCATGTCCGACTCTTCGCGACCCCATGGACTGCAGCATGCCAGGTCTCCCTGTCCCTCACCATCTCCCAGAGTTTGCCTAAGTTCACGTCCATTGAATCGGTGATGCCATTCAACCATCTCATCCTCTGTAGCCCTCTTCTTCTGCCTTCAATCTTTCCCAGCATCAGGGTCTTTCCCAATGAGCCAGCTGTTCACCTCATTGGACATGAGTTAGTGACCAACCAACAAAGATTCTGCAAAGTCTGAAACTACCTTAACATTAAGATGGGAGAATTTTAAAGCTCTTTGGCTTATTTTTCATCTAGTCTCATTTAAAGTGAAGTATATGTGGGCTCTGTCCCTGTAGAGGAATACATTTAATATTTAGTATTTTCTGTAATACATTGGGATTATAAACCCAATTCCTCAGAAACTAGCTGATGAATCTTCATATTTAGAATTATATCTGTTACTGAATGTGAATTCCCAGGTGGCTCAATGGTAAAGAACCCACCTGCCAATACAGGAGACGAAAGTTCAGTCCCTGAGTTGGGAATATCCCCTGTAGAAGGGAATGCTAATTCATTCCAGTATTCTTGCCTGGAGAATCCCATCAACAGAGGAGCCTGGTGGGCTCCAGTCCATGGGGTGGGGTCACAGAAAGTTGGACACAACGGAGTGACTGAGGACTGTTACTGAGTAAAAGAATCATGAATGAGGAAGAGAGAGAGAGTGCAAAAGAGAGGTTCAAAGAGACACAGAGGCAGAACATATTGGGAAATTTCTGTGGAAGAAGTAGCACACGAGTTACAAAAAGGCAGCAAATTTGCTTGTAGCTTTTACTCACTCTTGCGTGCCCAAGTCACGCTTTGACAACAACTTAGAGACTGAGATTTTTTTCCTGGCAAAGCAAAGTCCTAATTGGTACTTTTACGCTCTGTTCAGAGCTCTGGGGAATCTAACAGTGTGACAGTCACACAGTGAATGACAGTGAGTAGATATCAGGCCCCTCTACTATGTAGATAAGTCTACATATTTGAGCATCTGGGAGTATCAGAAGGCTACGTCCCTAGATTTTACAGTCTCAGAACAAGTAGGGTAAGAATTCAATTCTAACTCTAAAACTGAGAAGAGTAGTATGGAATTCTTCATAGTTAACAGTGAGAAAATAAAACTGAAACTGAGACAATGAAAGTTTGACAATCTCTAATTAAATCAAATCAAAGAAAAAAAAAAAAACCTGCAAGAGCAGCAAAAGATTGTATGCCAGCAAAACATTATTTGTTACAGAGGTTCTTCACACTAATCTTGCCATTTAATATCTGGTCCTCACTAATAGATAGTGGTGATGATACAGTTTTGGAATATGTGAAGTTGGGAAGAAATAAGTGATGACTGGGGAAGAGAGATGGTTCAAGAACAAGCTCTAAAAAAAAAAAAATTGACCATTAGATTGCTAATGTGCAGCTAAATAAATATTTCTATTCCTCATTTATGGAAATCTAACAATTATTTGAGAAGACAGAATATGGTCTTGGTGATAAATGTGCTTAACACGATTAGGTTAAATTTTCACTAGAGATGCTTCAAAATCATTTTAGAAACAGAACTTATCTTTGTTTTTGTATACCTCAGTACATATATTCCACAGTAAAGTTCTTTGGAACTGGAACAACTCCACTATTGTTATGTTACAGATCCGTTCGTATCTTCAGCTATGAATTCGACACCGTTAAAATAGCAGAAAGTATTATTTTGAGCCCAGCTGCATTTAACTCCAAATTTACCAACACAACAGCTGGCACATTCGGCATTTGGCACACTGCAGTCACATAGTTTGATTTTGCATATTCCAACATGTGAAAATGCAATATGCTAAATGATGTGTATGATGTTCATAGCATTCATGCTTGTTATATGATGAAACTAGTCTATAGGTCAGTACCAACATCACCAAACTGCTCCTTATATTTACTTAGAACAGCCTATAAAATGACAATGCCTCTTATGCAAACATTCATTCCTAACTTGAAATCATGACATATTTAATCTAGACAGTCAAATTAAAAATTTCAGTGCTCACATCAAAAATTAAGTATAAATATTGCTTTAAGCATTTATGACAGCTTAAATCAAACTATGCTTAAAGCATTTTAAATGTTGTTTACTATTAATCTATTATCATTATCTTTATTATTGAATAAAATTACTTCTATTTTATGTGAATCAATATTTTTAATTTGGAGATAACCTAACCAGAAATTGAAAGCCACTATGAGCTTATGAAAGCAAAGTGTCTTTTTTAGAAGTTCCATTCACAATTCCAGGCTAGAGAATAAGATTGTCACAGATCTGGCCTCTGGTGAATTGTTGGTTATATGAGGAGGATTTATGTAATTACTCATGCTGTGATTTAGATTAAACCATTTGCAGCTTCAATTCACAAGCACTTATGAAAATTCTTACTCAGATTTACTTAAGAGTCCCTGAAACACCAGACTATTGTGTTGGATAATCACAGAAGCCCATTTACTTTAAGTGGCGAGTAAAGTAAACTCTAATATCACCATTACCAACTGCACAAGTACAAAATAAAATTAGTTTGCTGCTGAAGTTTAGTAAACACCTCTTCCTACTTGGTTTAGGTTAAGTTGGTTTTAGTAAGAATCACAGTAAGTAGTAAAGCAGGTCTAACTATTTATAGTATTACTCATCACATGGGCAAATAATTTACTCCCAAATCTTACATTAAATAAAAATGAATTCTGTGATTTGAGCATTTTTAATAATTAATAATTAATTAATTAATACTCATACATTTCTTTGTGTTCATCTGGGGGTTTTCTCTCTCAAACTCTGATGTTAGATGCCATGTTCTTTTTGACCTTTTCTTCCTTTCCTCTTTCAGCAACCCTGGATGAACAAGAGGCCTAGACAGTTAAAGCCCACAGATATGCCCATGTTTCATCTCTAAACTTCCTCTTTTTCCCTCTACCCCCTGAAACAAAGCCTGAGCCCTTCACCTGGGATTTCCCAAGTGGTGCAGCGGTAAAGAACACTCCTGCCAATGCATGTGATGTAGAGTCGATCCTTGGGTCAGGAAGATCCCCTGGAGTAGGAAATGGTGAAAGTGAAAGTCCCTCAGTCGTGTCTGATTCTGTGCAACCCCAAGGACTATCCAGTCCATGGAATTCTCAAAGCCAGAATACTGGAGTGGGTAGCCTTTCCCTTCTCCAGGGGATGTTCCCAACCCAGGGATCCAACCCAGGTCTCTGGCATTCTGGCAGATTTTTTACTAGCTGAGCCACAAGGGAAGCCCAAGTATACTGGAATGGGTAACCTACCCCTTCTCCAGCAGATCTTCCCGACCCAGGAATCGAACCAGGGTCTCCTGCATTGCAAATGTATTCTTTACCAACTGAGCTACCAAGGAAGCCCACCGCTCCAGTGTTCTTATCAGGGAAATTCCATGGAGAGCAGGGCTTGGTGGGCTACAGTCCATGAGGTTGCCAAGAATCAGGCACGACTGAGCGAGTGAGCACATGCACATACTCTTCACCAGCATCACCTGTGTTTTCACTGTGCCCAGCAATGCACTGAAGGCCTCTGTAGGTCAAAGGCCCTAACTTTTGCTATTAAATGAAGTATAGTAAACTACTATCCTGTGGTGCACTCTACAGGGTAGACCTCCCAAATTTTAATGTATGCTGCCTGGATCTCATAAATATGCCTTCAGTAGGTATTGTTTCTTTTCTAGGCTGTGGCACTGAATGCATACGGGCTAAACTAGATGAAGACAGGGAGAGATGAAATGCTTTGTTCTTGCATGGCTTATGCACTTAGATGCCTGTGCAGAGTCGATGACTTCCTTGCCCAGTGGAATGTGGATTTTTATGGTGAGGATATGAGTAAGTATTTTCTCCCCTCCATGAGGAGACATGAGGATAGTGGTATCATGCTTTTACAGGGAAGAAAGCAGATGACTGTAAACCATGTTGCAATGCATAAAGTTTTGTGAGTCAGGTTGAAGAATTTTGACTTTCTTTTTAGTGAGATTGAAAATCATTGAACTGTTTTAAATAGAGAAGTGATTTAATCTGTTGTATAATCTTAAGGATCTAGTGATGGCCATGTGAAGATTAGCTTGCATAGAATTCAGAGGAAATATAATAGGTCTAGTTAGAAAGCTATAGCTCTTCATGAAGGGGATGATAGAGGAATGATCTTAGATGGTAATGAGACGGAGAAAAATGAGTGAAATCAGGACATGTTTGGAGGCATGTCAATAGGAATTGCATGGTGAATGGTATGTGGCGAATGAAGAGAATAGAATACTCTGTGACTGTCTTTATGTCTTCTTTCAGTAATCCTTCACAAGACTAAAATTAAAGTAGGGCTTTCCATTTGCCCCTCTAAGAACAATAGCTTGCCAAAAATCTGTGTTTATGAAACCTGATGATTTTAAAGAAAGATGTCAATTCTAGGTCACTAAGTCATAGAAAACTTTAAGAAAAAAATTCCAAAATATGACATGCTCTTGGCCTCACGGAGCTATTGGTCATGAGAAAAAAATGGCACACACTGTTTTACCTGTATTGTCATAATATTTCCTTTTGCAATTTGTCTTTTAAAAATATATAAGCAAAAGTATTTTGCCTATTTGAAAGGTAAGTGTATATTTCCACTTCTATTTCCATTATTGTTTACTTTTTGTCTCTCTTCTCCCATTTCTCAGCTTCTCCATATTCTTATTTGAACTTCTAGTCTGGCTGCACATCAAGCTTTATAGACTGTTCTCTTCATTATCTCATTTCTATCTACTCTTCTTCCACCTGTCACACCTGCCACAGAGCTTTCCTTTTGTCCTTTATATCTTGTTTTCTCATTCTTCCTAGATTGGAAAATACTTCTTTCAATTAAATACTCTGCTAACATAATAGGTTTTAAGTTTAGTCCAATCTAAGAGAAGCAGCACAAAGAAGTCCACCTAATTATCACTATTCTAGAGAAAATGAGAGTTTGCAAGTTGTAAAAGAAAAGTCAGTTCACCTCCTGATTTTGTGATGTGGCCCAGTCAATTCAGAGGAGTAGTTTAAGTGGGAGAAAAGATGGTAAGCTAAACAGTCCCATATTCACTCATTTTGCTTTATCTTGTTTTATCTTCTCTGTTCCTGCACTACCACATATGCTACACTTAAGTGAAAATGCTAAAATCAAACAACAGTGACTGTCTGTAACAACTATGCCATTCTTTCCCTCCAGTTATATCAGTGGACTATTTCTGCCTATATTATACATATATATATGCATATATATATATGTGTGAATTTATCCTCTGTTTCTTCTGCTATCATTTTAGAAAAAAAGAAAATGAATTAAGAGAGTCAATATAGTATTGTTTAAACATATAAACACACATGTCCCATATCGCAAAACTGTATAAAATCCATCTTTTTGTCATGTAAAATAGCAGGTAAAATATATTTCTTCATTTAACAACATTTGATTGAACTAGCTCAGCTGGTAAAGAATCCACTTGCAGACTCAGGTTCAATTCCTGGGTCAGGAAGATCCCCTGGAGAAGGGATAGGCAACCCTCTCCAGTATTCTTGGGCTTCCCTTGTGGGTCAGATGGTAAAGAATACACCTGCAGTAAGGGAGACCTGGGTTCAGACTCTGAGTTGGGCAAATCCGCTGGAGGAGGGCATGGTAACCCACTCCAGTATTCAAGCCTGGAGAATCCCCCTGGACAGAGGAGGGTGGTGGGCCATAATCCATGGAGGGGCAAAGAGTCGGACACGACTAAGCACAGCACGCAGCACTGTGAAAGGCAATGTACTGGCTCCTAGTGATTCAAAGATGAATTAGAGACATGTGGTCCTGTTTGTATTGATTCTTAGAGTGAAGCAAAGTTTTTAAAAAAGCAATTCATTACTCCAAGCATGCAGTTTGCAGTTTAGGAAGTATAAAGACACATTTAGGTCAGGAAACCTCTCTTTGTGTGTTTCTAAATATTCACAAGTCCAGAAGACATTCATGTGCAGATTTTCTCTCAGCACTGCCAAAGAGAACCAGTGAGTCTTATTTTAATATCTAGGAAGATCCTAGATACTCATTTTCCTTTGATGCCTTGATCACTTGAACACTCTCCTCAATGAACTCGTTTCACTGGTTTTTGCCATCTGAACCAGAAAAAGTTTTCCTGCACACTCATTGTCTTTATATGAGCAACACCAAAAAGGAATCATAACATAAATAACCACTAGTGTAATTTCTTTATGTCCTCATAATATATTGTCATAAAGGAACATGTTCTTTGGTCATTTCCCTTCTTGCATATAACTCCGCTTTGGAAAACAACACACTTAAATAATTTCACTTGGAATTTGCCTAACACTGAGGGCAATAATGATTTGTTGTTTCTAAGAGTAACAGCTGGAAAAGGGTTAAAAAGAAATCCTAGTGTTCTAGCATTTAACTGTTTTTTGAAAAGGAGTCTTTCCTTTAACTTTAATTAAACATTTAATAGATATTTCCGACAGAAAATATATTTTCCAACTGAATTTAAACTACTTGATGCAAAGAAAGCACTGAGGGTGTCTAGCAGGATGGGTTGAATCTTCCAGAGAGTTCTATCTGTCTCCTTCCTTTTCAGAGTAATTACTGACCTGTTATTAACGCTCCAGGGAAAAATCCTTTTGGTGATTTATATTTCCAGATCACTCCTTTGTGTGTGACTACACTAAATACAGGATTTATTCTTTGTTCTGAATGTGTAGGAATAGATGCTTCAGCTTAATTCTTTGTTGCATTTGGAGCATTAACAAATGAGATGCTGGCTCCTGCACAGATAGAGGCTGTCCCCTCAGCGGCAGGATCTTTTAATTCCTTGGGGATGTAACTTGAGAGTCTCTCTGAGCTCAGTTAAGTTGAATGGAGAAGGTGCAGATTTTTACCTTCTGACCCAAGTTTCTTCTTCTTAAAGACCTAAGGTCTTTAAGTCTTTCTCAGCGAGCACTGTTCTCAGGTTCTCTAGTTTCTGTCAATTCATTAAATGCTGATTTAGATTTTTATGGCAACACTTGTCTCAGAGGAGAGTTACAGTAAAGCTCATCACTAAATCTTATAATTTTTCAGTGCAGTGTGTAATTTATGGTTCCATTAAAAAATCAAATCCACCATAATAAATTGTCTTAAGACTGTGAAGATGCATCATGCAGTTAGCTTTTCTTGTAGCATCATTTATAAAGACAGGATATGACTTAATGCTTGAAGAATATATTTTATTTAGAGCACAACAATGCATTGATGGACTTGTAAATTGTCTCAAATGAGAGTATCTCAGAAGAATAGTAGCACACATAATGACCTATGTCCACATGCAATGGTACCAGGATCATTCTGGAAACATGACAGATTTTCGGGGAAGATCATTGAAAAAAATTTTTTTTTCTACTTAGCTTGAATTGGATCAGTTACTATGTGAAAAATCTTTCATACTCTGGGTCTAATTTACATTTTGTTTCTTAAATCAAATTACAAAGCAAAATTCTTTTTTATGAGTATTATATCCCAGTTCTACTAAGGGACTAATTATTTCATCTTTAGACAAACACATTGTTTCCATGGTTATGCACTTATTTGCCATTATTATCCCATGCTCAATCCATCCTTTAAATTGTTGTTAAAGTCAGTCATATAAAGTAAAATATGATTGTGAACTGGTTTGTTGAAGTATGAATGTCCACTGCATATAGGAGAAAGCTTAAGCTTTTTAAACAAAATAAACAATAACCTTTGTTAATTGATATCATTATTCTCCCTCAAATCAAAATTCACCATGGTATCAGTTCAGTTCAGTTCAGTTCAGTCACTCAGTCGTGTCTGACTCTTTGCGACCCCATGAATCACAGCACACCAGGCCTCCCTGTCCATCACCATCTCCCGGAGTTCACTCAGACTCACGTCCATCGAGTCAGTGATGCCATCCAGCCATCTCATCCTCTGTCGTCCCCTTCTCCTCCTACCCCTAATCCCTCCCAGCATCAGAGTCTTTTCCAATGAGTCAACTCTTCGCATGAGGTGGCCAAAGTACTGGAGCTTCAGCTTTAGCATCATTCCTTCCAAAGAAATCTCAGGGTTGATCTCCTCCAGAATGGACTGGGTTTGATCTCCTTGTAGTCCAAGGGACTCTCAAGAGTCTTCTCCAACACCACAGTTCAAAAGCATCAATTCTTTGGTGCTCAGCCTTCTTCACAGTCCAACCCTCACATCCATACATGACCACTGGAAAAACCATAGCCTTGACTAGACAGACCTTAGTCAGCAAAGTAATGTCTCTGCTTTTGAATACGCTATCTAGGTTGGTCATATGTACTTTATACTCTGACAACATTATTTTGTGTCTTAACTCATTATTTCACGTATCTTTTTTTTTTTCCCCCATGAAGACTTATTATATGTCAATTCTTGTGAAATTATTGTGCTCTGCATTGGTTGATCAAAACTGGACCTGGTCTCTGACCCTATGATTCTTACAGTCTGGTAGAGGGAGAGATATTAATCAAATAACCACATAAATACATATAAAATTTTACTGTGACAGTTGACATAAATGAGAAGAATATGGTGACATTTATATCTATTAGAGAGGAATTTAAGGGAAAAATTTCGGAGAAAATGTCTAAAGCATATAGACACTTTCTTTGCAAGAAGGAAAGGGGAAGAACATTATAAACAGAGTGAGCATCATCCATTTTCTTCCAGGCTTCCATTGATTTACTTGATTTTTCTGTTGTCTGAAGTTGCTTTTCCTTTGCCACCTTCTGCACTTTCATTGATTCCAAATTGACATCCTCTAGAAAATTGTCCTTCCTCTTATCAGACCAATAAACTTTCTTTGTGGTTCTCCCAAAATAGCACATTATCCACATTATATAGTTTCTGTATTGAGTGGAAGAGAGAGAGAGAGAGAAAGAGGAGAGTTGAAGAGGGGAGGGAAGGAGAGACGGTAGTAATGCTACTCCCCAGACATTCTTTGTATTCTATTAAAAATCTACCCACTTGTTAAGGTCAAGTTAAAAAAAAAATCTAACTTTCTCTATAAAATCATTCTAGGTTTTCTGAACCAGATCTATTTCTTCTTACTTGAAACTCCAAGAATTTAGACTTACTTTATGGGTTTACACCATTCTTCTTTATGATTTTTTTTTTCCCCTCATCACTAAGTGATTTCAAAATCCTTGTGGCATGATCCAGATTTACTCATCATTTAATTCAGCATTTTACATATTTTTATCAAATTCATGAGGTAAATTAACATTAAAATTATTTCTCTTTATCTACTAATGTTTTCTTTGCAATTTAGACTGTTTTCTGTAAAAATCTCTAAGCTTTTTATCGATCTCAAAAACATTTTCATGTCCATTTGAAGTGAAACTATGAATACAAACTGTAAGAGTCACAGGAAATATTATTCAATTCAGGATTAGAGTGACCAGATATCATGTTTTCTTTTTAGGTTAAGTCATCATGTTCAATAATTTCAGGAAATTGTTTAATTTAATAATTAAATTAGGAAATAATTTAAGCTTCAGTAATTTAAGGAAATTGCTATTAAAGATTTGAAAAAAAAATTGTAGTTGTCAGGAACAAGAGGAATGAAGAGTGTCAAATTAGTTCCCTCAAATTGTATCCTGGTATAACTATGATTTCAATTATTTTCCCCAATAATGCGAACTTACACTTTCCCCTATTGTCTGCCATATCCTACACACTCACACTGATAGTAAGATTTTGAAATGAATCCTTGTCGACTTAACATTTCAGCAGGTCAGAGAAATTAGAATCATTGGCAAACTATAATCATATTCTCTTTCTTCTGGATCATTTACAGAAATATTAAAAAGATAAAACTTCCACCTAAGAACCAATTTCAATTCTTAAGCAATTTGTGGCACAGAAATTTGTGCAACATTCCTTAAAGCAATAATTGATTCCCTCTGACCACATTTGTATACAACTCTTTAAGGAATTATTTCAAGTAGTCACCATTAAGGAAAATGTTCTGTCTGAAAGATACTTTCATTAAGAGTCTTTTCCAAGCTGAGAATTAGGTGAGTCCCTCATCTTCAACCAAAGCACCTACTTCTGCTCTACAGCGTTTACTTAAAACTAAATAATTGCTTGATAAAGTGGCTTTTTTATCTTCCTGAAATGGGTGGTGGTGTTGTTCAGTTGCTGAATCATGTCTGATTCTTCTGTGACCCTGTGAACTGTAGCCCACCAGGCTGCCCTGTCCATGGGATTCTCCAGGCAAGAATACTGGAGTGGGCTACCAGGCCCTCCTCCAGGAAATTTCTTGACCCATGGATCGAACACCCACTTCTTCCTTTTCCTGCATTGGCAGGTGTGTTCTTTGCCACTAGTGCCACCTGGGAAGCTCCAGTCTTTTCATAATTTTACTCCTAGTAAACTAGCATTAGTTTTGTTCTCTATCTTAATATAGAACTCTTTGTCAAGTGTTGAAAACAACCATCTGAATAGATATCTCAAAGCTCCTTCTGTTGTTTTAAATACACCAATATCAATAATTTCTTAAAGGAATATTCTGATTTGTCACAATTCCTTATCAACAGTTATACATGTAATTAAATACAAATTTTCAGGCATGATCAAACATGTGAGACCTTGGTGCTCCTGTTGTGAATATTGTGTCTATGAAGCCAACCTAAGATTTTACTAACTTGAGGAAAAATCAATTCAGTTATCCAGTAATATTAATAGAGATTCTACATTAGTCACTGTATTAAGTGTGAAGTTAAAAGATGATTAAGACATGACTCTTGCTCTCACTTATATAGTAGGATTAATAAGTGGATGTAAATGAAAGCCAACAAAGAAGAAGAGGAGAATGATTTCACTGAAAATTGGAAAAAGATTAAGGATTTAACATCTGATCTAAATTTTCAGAAGAAAAATGTCAAGTCAAGAATGGGATAATTTTATCCATTGTTCTCCCCAAACCCAGCATCAAGTTTCTGATAGCGAAAGGAAGAAGAATGTCCAAAGGTGTAGAAAGACAGTAAATGTGTATTGCAAAATATATTTTTTTTTCTAGGAATATGCCCAAACCATCTCTGATGTATGATCAGCTAATTATTCATTATGGTAAGCATTACCCATTATGTATAATCCTCAAAAGTTCTCTGTAAGGCATATTAATTTCAACTCCACTGTATAACTGAGGAAAATTTAATTCATCAAAGTATGTGAGAGTCAGAATTTGATCCAGGCAACTATTAAACTAAAATTGATACCTTTTTTATACATTACAATATTTTCATGAAATTATCATATTAATATTTATTTAAAGTAAACTTTAGCTCTATGTTCAAAGGAATGGTCTAGATCAATATTTATCAACTTGCCTGTACTTTGGAATCGCCCTGAGAAGCTTTACAATATAGTGAGTTGTGGTTCACACCTTTAAGGTGGCTTGATTTAAAGCACTATGTAGCGAGGCTTGCACATCAGGATTTCTGAACCTTCTCATGTGATCCGAATGTGCAGCCAAGTTTAAAGAACAAAAGGAAATAAGACATAGGAATCTCACTCTGTTTTGCATCTAGGGTTTAACAGACTCATAATAAAAAATTAAAAGTATGATATCAAAGTCAGGGACCAACTCTCCTTAAAAGGGCTCATCATACATCATTGCCAACATTAAAATCTACACTTTTTTTTTTTTTGCATGGCTATTTACTAAGCAAAATTTAATTAAGTGGAGAGGATTTCTCTTTTGAGCCTCGGAGGAGTTGCCTTTTCCCTCCAAAAATGTAATGATTGACCGGAACAAATGTGAGAAGGAAGTGAAAGTAGAGACAATGGTTTCTTTCTTTCCTCTCTGTTCTTCTCAGCTATATTGACTAATCCTGTTGTCCCCGCATCCATGTTCTGCATACGGAGGACAAGGATCTGTCTTCTAAGCATCTTCATAAGCACTTCAGTTCTGTTCAATAGTTTCTATCACACCCTCTCTGTAGCTCCTTTGTAGAAGCTGGTTTTGAAAAAAGGGAGATCATTATCTCCAGAAGTCTGAAATAGCAAGCCACTGTATTTTCCATCTAAATTAAAAGATAGGGGAACATAGACAAATACACGAATGTAAAACGTTGTTGGTAAGAAACTTAGCAATGAAATAAAGTCAGACTTGGAGATCAGTACATATTTTTTGTCATGGATAGAGTAATGTGTAAAATTCCTTGAGGAAGTGCCTGTTGCTGCTGCTGCTAAGTCACTTCAGTCGTGTCTGACTCTGTGTGACCCCATAGACGGCAGCCCACCAGGCTCCCCCGTCCCTGGGATTCTCCAGGCAAGAACACTGGAATGGGTTGCCATTTCCTTCTCCAGAGTGAGTGGCTAAAAGCCGTTTAAATTGTTACTGAAGAGAAAAACAGGGCTTGGGTTAAAATGAGCCAGTTTTATTCTCAGAGCAGTGTCATACTTCACTAGGATAGAGTTTCAGAATATGTTCTTTAAATGCATTAAAATGTATGATACTCTATTGTATATTAAATGATATTCATAGTCTCATATAAATTCCTATAATGAACTACAATAATGATAAAGTTTAATGTATTTCCTCTTTTCCCTGAAGATGCTATTTCCACAAAAAAATAATTCAAGCCTTTTCTAAGGTGCAGAGACCATTTTTAAATATTTAGTAGAAAGTGTCACTTCTTTTTGAGTCAGATAAAAGTAAGACATTTCTTTAGTCCTTTAAAGATAAAAGAAGCAATATCAGTGGCATCATTTTCTATCTTAGAAGAGTATTTTCAAATTATCAAAATGGAAAGAAAAAAAACCTTTCTTCTCTAACTGAACTTAGCCTGCTGATCTCCAAAATGATGTTAATCATGTGCATTTTTAATTTTGTAAAGTCTCTATAAGTAAAGTAAGTAAAGTCACTCAGTCGTGTCTGACTCTTTGTGACCCCGTGGACTGCAGCCCACCAGGCTCCTCAGTCCATGGGATTCTCCAGGCAAGAATACTGGAGTGGGTTGCCATTTCCTTCTCCAGGGGATCTTCCTGACCCAGGGATCGAACCCGGGTCTTCCAAACTGGAGGTAGACGCTTTAACCTCTGAGCCACCGATGAAGGACTGAGTGGTCTAATTTATTGAGAAATACCTTCATCTCTTTAAGCATCACATATCCATTGAAAATATTTAACAAAATAGAATTCAAAACCCATGTTTGGGGTATAGTGTAGAGAATGCAAGCTCATTTGGAGGTTCAAGGTTCCCTCCATGTTACTGACAGATATAGACTGAGACCTTTAACATGAACCATGGAGTTTCCTAAGCAGAAGAGTGACACTAACTTATTTATATCTCAAAAGACCATGCTATTATCTTGGTGGGTAACAGCTTGAAGAAAGGCTAGTATGAAAATGAGAATTTCTGTTAGAATGGTTTCAAACTTCCAAGGACACTGACCTCTAACAATCTGTTAATTTTCCACATTACATGATTAATTATTTTTGTAAATATTTCTGTAGAAAGTGTCCCCAATCCTCTCAGCATTCTTGATGTTAAACAACCTCAACCTGTGGAATTTTTATTGCAAGGGGATAATCCAGTGGGGTATAGTGGAAATATATTTTGAATATTAAATATTTAGATACTTTTTATGTATTTGAAGTTATCTTCCCAAATTGGGACTTATCCAGCCATATACTCCCTTGGACACAAAAAGATAGCTTGTAGGTTGTTTCTGGGAATCAGATACAAATAAGATATATTTTATTATAAGAAGATAGGTTCAATAACAGCTCGCAAGAAATACAGTCACATCTGGAGGTCATTTAGAAGAAGAAGAGACACATTTCCAGCTATAGGATCTAGAAAGAGAAGTACCAGTCATATACTGGACAAAGTTCCATAAGGAACTATCATGGAATAACTGTGAAAGGAACTTTAAGGAGGAGGTAGGCTGCAGAGAAGTTATAAGTTATTAATAATTCATTCAACACATAAGTAGTCCCCTGTACGTGTCTGGCCCTGAGCTAGTTGTTGAGTATACAGAAATGGAAGACAAGGAAATTATGTTTTTGGAACTCATATCAACAAGGGAAGCTCTCAATCTTATTTCCTAAGAGAATTATTAATATCAGATCTAAGAGACATTGTGTACCCAGATACTATAAATATTCTTCCTGCTATAGAAACATAAGTCCTGGAAAAATCTTTTTTAAAAAATGTAATACATCTAAATGGAGGACTATTTCTAAGTACAGAAGATGCATAGGACAAACTTTCTTCTTTGGATCCATTTCGTAGAGAAAGGAAGTGGTTTTTTAAGAGTATAAAATGGCAAGAAAATGAGAGACGGGAAGATGGGAAAGTAGCAACATTGTAAGTATGTGTATGTATGTACATTGTTAAAAAAAAATTGCACCTATGGGGCTGAACAGGCAAAGAAGACCTCATTCAAGCTTACTGTAAAAGGGTAAAGAATTTTCTTTTTAATTGAAAGAAAATTGCTTTACAGAATTTGTTGTTTTCTGTCAAACATCATCATGAATCAGCCATAGGTATACATACATTCCCTCTCTCTTGAAACTTCCTACCATCTCCCTCCCCATCCCATCCCTCTAGGTTGTTACAGAACCCCTATTTGAATTCTCTGAGTCATATAGGAAATTCCCATTGGCTGTCTTTTTTACATACGGACTTGTAAATTTGCATGTTACGCTCTCCATGCATCTCACTTTCACCCTCCTCTTCTCCAGGGGAGAGACTTCTCATACAGAGCGAAGTGAGTCAGAAAGAGAAAAACAAATATCATATATGAATGCACATATGAAGATCTAGAAAAATGACATGGATAATCTTAATTTCTAAGCACAAATAGAGACACAGATGTAGAGAACAAATATATGGATACCAAGGGGGCAAGTGTGGGTGGGAGGAATTGGGAGACTGGGATTGATGTATATAAACTATTGATACTATGTATAAAATAGATAAGTAATGAGAACCTTTTGGATAACACAGGAAGCTCTACTCAATGCTCTGTGATGACCTAAGTGGGAAGCAAATCCAAAAAAGAGGAAATATATGTATAGCTGATTCACTTTGCTCTACATTTTAAACAAATAAAATATTGCAAAATAACTATATGCCAACACAAATTAATTAAACCTAAAATAAATAAAATACTTGCAAAATGAAACAAGAGAGAGAGAGAAATGGATCTGAACATCTTTCTAAACAAAAGGCTGGAGAGTTTTTAAGCAGTGTTGTGAGCTCATACAAGTATGAAACATTGGTGGGGAGGTAGGTCAATGTGATCAGGCCATTTGTGTTTGCTAAATCAGCACTTACTATTCCCATCTTCACATAGAGACTGAAAGATAAAGACCCTACATCCTTCTAGGATTATGTTTCAAAGAGATGGTCCCCAGGTCCCAGAGAAAAATATTCCTGGGTTATGAAACTAGCAAAAGGTTAGGAGAAGATTTGCATTTCAAAGGAGCAGTGAAAGGATTTACAATTGAAAATTTTCTAAAGTAAATGTTCTCAGAAAAGGGACGTCAGGAAAAAACCAGTCTCAGAGTTGGTTAAACTGCAGAGAAAGTTAAGGACATGTTGATTAATATATGCGTGTGTGTTTTGTTTTTTCATTTTGATACTAAAATGAGGCAAAGACAACTATAAAAAAGGAAACTAGAGTTCAACTTTATGAATCCAATAGAGGAAGAAGTCTTTGATCAGTAATTAGCAAACCAAGTTCAGCCTTATAGAAAAAAGGAAGGGATATATGACAGAATGAATTCAATATGTGCTTTGAAATGAGAAGTTAAGGAAACAATTTCTAATGTTATAGAAATTACATGAAGGGTGTTTGAGATTGTGAGTAAATTGATGTTTGGGACCTCAGTTTTTCCTCTGTAAAATAAAAGTAGGTTTGCATTCCTTAAATGGTTGAAACCAGGATCAATTTATGCATTTTATGTATAATATTTAACACAGTATCTGGTTTAAAAATGCCTCAGTAGAGAGTTGTTAATTAGAATATGTCTTCTTGAAGAAAATCTGATGAGAAGTTGAACAAATATATATACTCAAATGTACAGGGATATGAGAGAGTACAGTATATTTGGAGAATCACAAATTAATGTAGTTGTATAAGAGAGTGAAAACAAGTGAGGGGTCAACAGGAAAGGTGTATGAAAAGGTAAGACTGCATTTAACTGATGAAGGGTAGCATGTTCTGTACTTTGGAAATTATGCAATTTATCATGTGGGTGTTTAAGATATTCATAGAGACATTTACATAAAAGGGTGGTACAGTGAGATCCCAATGTTAGAAAGACCTCTGACATTGATCTGGAAAGTGAAGGCGGAGCAGCTATAGATCTGAACAGCAGATTGAGCATTATAGGCAATCAGGGCAACTAACTGGTACAATCTGCTGAATGTACTAATGAGTAGTGAGTGAAGCCATTAAAAACTATTACAAGTCTAGTAGGTGCCAGAATTATTGCAAGAGCGTAAGAATAGCATCAGAAATAAAATATAGACTCTTGTCCTTAAGACATTTACATTTGTGATTCCCTGTCTAGAAAAAGCTACAATTTGGGGACAAGGCTTTATCTACATCTCAAAGTTGGAGTCAAGGAGTAGAAAGTGGGGGGAAATATGGTGCTTTCTAAAAATATATAATCCATTTTATATTTTCCTAAACCATATTGTATTTCTGACCAATTCTCCTTTGCCTTATTCCTTTGGAAAAATAATTTTTGGAGCAGAGGGTGATATAAGGTAGAATATTGATAGCCCAGTATGTGTTGTTCAGTTTCTAAGTCATGTGTGTCTGACTCTTTGCAGCCCCGTGGTCCCCAGTATAACATATTTTAAAATGGAACTATTTCCTTCACTGTTATTTCCTTAATAGTTAAGGAAACTATTTCTTTGACAATTTCAAGTTTTTAATATGACTTTATTTTCTTGAAATAAAGTGGTTATGTAGACCACAGAAATGTTATAGTATAAACAAATATTTTTCCAACATCATTTGTTATGTTTTCCATGCTATGACCTTGATTCTAACCACATTCCCAGTGAAAGCTATTAGGAGGTTAACACAGATGATCACATACTTATACACTGAAAGTCTAACACATATATATGTGTAGTAACAGTAAAGAATATGACAATAGGTCTAATCCTTAAAGTGATAAATGCTATATTTCTCACTGTAGATTATTCCTGGAATGTATGAGGCAGTATCAAAACATGGAAGTAACATCATATGAACAGAAAAATAACAAATATCTTTCTGATAGTAATAGTGTAATAAAAGTGTTATATCTACCAATTATAAAATAATTAAAAGGCTTACTCAATTCAAGATCACCATGCTAATAAGTCATAGATCTGAATTTTAATCAAAATTCAAGTATTATTATTCTAATTTTTAGAAGATTATTTTATTCACAAATAGGAACTGATTGTTGCTTATTTGTAGAATCTTTTTAGAGGATCTATATAACTTGGTACTAATATTGTAAGGTGGAATTAAGTTGCATATAAATATAATTATACCTTGGGGAAAGCTTGCATGTTTTTTGTAAAACACATACATTGATAATAATTTGCATCTTGAACCAACATCAAATTGAATCATTACATTGCAGCATATTGTCATGGAGGGTGTCTAATACAATGACATAATCTTTTAGCCATCACTAAATGTTGATGAGACAAAGGACTGTCATATGTAAAAGAGGACACATATTACTATACAGAAATACAGAACTAGAATAAACAGTCGAAAGTTACAAGGAGGCAGATTTCACCACAACCCAAGGCATTGTCTAAAATAAGAATTTCCTTATAACTGAGTTGGTTGCCTGATAAAAAGATAAGCAGAGAAATTTCAAGCTGAGAGTTATAGCTTGTGAAGGTGAGAGGAGCAATTGGTGTTTGAGGAAGTCTTGAATCTGTTCCAATACAGAGCACAAAGCTAAAACTGGAAAATAGGAGTATATTCTGTGACATCCTCAGTAACTGTTGTTTCACAGCAAGTTTATTCATTTTCTGCATTGCAGAGTTGCAGGATGTGAATTAGGGCAATTAAGAAAGGTGGTGGCAAGAGTCTGAGAGCAAGTAAACTCCATACTGAAAGCAATCAGCTGGAGGGAGAAAAGAATGTGAGGAGGGAGGTAACCAGATGCAGACATCTGGGTAATGTTGATTGGCAGTTTAATGGTTCTTGCCTTCCCCAAATTAGGCATCCAGTGGCTGTTTCTATTCTTTCTTAAGTATGGGTATACACAGTGTGGCAATTCTGAGGAGGAAAAATCTAGTGAAAAGACTGTGGAGGACACTAAATACTGGGATTTAGAAATAATTGGAAGAATTTAGCTTGGAAGCTGTTCCAATCAATGCCCCAGCAAGGAACAAAAGGCATACTCAAGTGAGATAATCAGAGGAGAGTTTTACAAAGGAACTTTGGAAAAAGGTATGGACATAATGGCAGGAAACTATAGGCATTATGCAGATGACTGCTCTTAGTATTAGAACTGTTACTTCCTACCCCTGCACCCAAAAGGACTCAGCTTAGAAGAAGCGCATGTCAGAATTTGGAAAGAGAGAATCATGCAGAACAGAATCTGTAGTAGGCTTGCCAGACAAAATATATATATTTGGGACAGTTTATGGTAAACAATTTATGTATCACTTTTCTGAAATTGAAAATTAAGTGATATACTGTATTTTTAGTTGCTATATCTGGCAACCTTATCTGTGGGGGAAGAACCAAATTTTTGTGTTTGTTTGTTTGGTTTACTTTCTAATCCTTTGCCAACTGATATTTTTGTAAGATACAGTAAAGATAAATTACTAGAAAAGTGAAGTAAAAAAGACAAAGTGGAAGCTCCACCAGAATACCTAGAATGTCCTTGTAATACAAGTTTTCAGGTGTGATACAAGTTTCAGATCATTATCACTATTATTATTATCATTTTAATATCTTAGGGAATTCTAAGGGTTGGAATAAATTAATAAATTTATTATAAATTAACTACAGAAAATTTTATAGTTTTAAAATATCCAAACTTGGAATCACTCTCATATACTAAATAATGCTACAGTCTTTGGATTCCTGGCTAAAGTGAGGTTCATAGAAAGAGTAGAAGTACACATTATTGAAAAGTATCTGAGCAGTCAATGACCTACAGCAACTGTGCATTTTATATGTTTCTATCAATTCACTAACTATGATTATCTAAAAAATGCTGTTGAAAATTAAGTGAAAACATCATGTTGAGTCTTATTTATTTCACAGAAAATAATGAGAATGAACTTGACTAAGAGTTTATGAACTTGACTAAGAGTTTCAAAATGATGGACTAGAAGTTTACCTAGTTGCCAACTTAACATTTGAAAATTATACAAATTTATAACACTGAACCTGCATGCTAGCAATGCAACAACCACCTGGAACTGAGTACCTGCTGCCCTATTTAGTTGAAGGGAGATGTAGATCCAACTCTCCAATACCTGACATTCTTTTTTTTTTACTTTACATTCATTTACTCATGAACATTGCCTTGCTATATACTTCTATCCGGGGAAGGCAATGGCACCCAACTCCAGTACTCTTGCCTGGGAAATCCCATGGACGGAGGAGCCTTGTAGGCTACAGTCCATGGGGTCACTAAGAGTCGGACACGACTGAGAGACTTCACTTTCACTTTTCACTTTCATGCATTGGAGAAGGAAATGGCAACCCACTCCAGTGTTCTTGCCTGGAGAATCCCAGGGACGGGGGAGCCTGGTGGGCTGCCGTCTATGGGGTCGCACAGAGTCAGACACGACTGACGCGACTTAGCAGCAGCAGCAGATACTTCTATCATGATTCTTGAAACTGAGCAAAAAAGAGCCCCCTGTTTTTTGTTAGTGTTTCACATAATATTTTAACATAATAAGATGGTAGCGAGGAGGGTCAGGGGGAGTTCAAGCATCTAGAGAATAATTGCACTTATTTAAGAATTACTATTCCCAAACTAGGCTATGCTGATAAATTACTTAAGAAAACTGTTAACAATGCAAAGGCCTGGGCCCCCACCACCTACAAATTCTGATTGAATAAGTTTAACATAGAAAGCAACAGTTTTAGTCTCCGTCCTAGATATTTAAATACAAGTGTCTTGAACCATTGCCTGATCACGATGTCTCACAGTATGAAATATACTATTTTGACATGTGCTTTAGTTACGCGTGCAACTGTCCCAGTGGCAACATCATTTTTCCTATCAAAGTGCTTAGTGACTCTCTCAGTTTCCAGCCCATTAATATCTACACAGGGGCATTCAATCTGAATATGTCTGAATCTGTAATTCAACCTGCATCCACCAAACACACACAAAAAAACAACACAGCTATTATCTGTGTTCTACAGTTCCATGGCTGGTACTAGGAGCCCCCAGCTGCCCAAGCCAGAATCATTTCGGGCATCCGAATCTGTGTCCTTTACCTAGCTCTCAATGCACCATCTATAACTAAATTCAATGTTGTCTTAGGCAGGTTCTGAAGAGTGAATTGTTTCAAGATGAAAACTTTAACATGAAAGTGCTTTTTACATATTTCTAACTATTCGCAGGCTAAAGATCAAACTCATTTCACATACAGGTGTAGTTTACAAACCATCTTTTAAACTTTATGTTTTGTCTTGACAATGCCTTATGGTTCACTTGATAGTTTTCTTTAGTCAACGAATCTTCTTAAATTTAAATATATATTTCACAACATATTTTATAAACTTCAGTAACATTTTATATTAAATTTTTCTTGTTATATTAAAATAAATATACATATTAAAATATCTGAATACCTCTCAAAATTATCTGGTATACATATGACAAATGTCTGCAGGCATTGGAATACAAGACAGTTTAACATTTTGCCTTTTCTTCCTTCTCAAGCTCCTCTCTCTTTCCCTTCTCTCTCTCCATTGCATCATGCCTTCCACTCTACTGAATTGTCTGCAGTTTCCTCATGATGCCTGCTTATTTTATACCTGAATCTTTTGCTCAAGTACTTCTTACCCCATGAGCTTATCTATCTCAGGGACCCTAACTCCTCTCTGAAGATCCAACCTCTGGGTTCTATGCTGTATAAATTGTCTCTTGACTTGCATTATTCAAGTCAAGAAGGTAGATTTGACTTCTCGCCTTGATTCGCCCACATTTCTAACATTGATCCTTTGCATAGTAATCATGGTATTTGTGACACATTTTTAGAGGTATGTATTGTCTATTCTTATTAGAAGCACAGCAAGATACAATAGGTAAGACATTTGGATTTAGCGACAGACTGTGTGGTTTCAATTCTCAGCTCTGACAACTACTAACTATGTGACATGAAGGAGTTACCTTACTTCTCTGGTGTTCAGTTTCATAATCTACAAAAGTAGGTCATAACTTGTCTCATGGATTATGTGATAAAATTAATTCATGTAATGAATTTACTATTATACCAAGTTTGCAATAATTATCAGTATAGCTGATAACAAAAATAATGTTATTATTATTTTACTAATATAACACTAAAATTTGCCCAGAGATTATATTTTCCAAAACTGAATTACTTAGAATTTAGTAAAAGCTTTGTTGCTGTTGTTTAGTTACTAAGTTGTATCCACCTCTTCACCACCTATTGGGCTGCAGCATGCCGGACTTCCCTGTCCTTCATCATCTCCTGGAGCTTGTTCAAGCTTATGTCCATTGAGTCAGTGATGTTATTCAACATGTCAACCTCTGTCACCCACTTCTCCTCTTGCCCCCAGTCTTTCCCAGCATCAGGGTCTTTTCCAGTGAGTTGGCTCTTCACATCAGGTGGTCAAAGTATTGGAGCTTCAGCTTCAGTATCAGTCCTTTCAATGAATATTCCGCATTGACTTCCTTTAGGATTATCTAGTTTCATCTCCTTGCTGACCAAAGGATTTTGTTCATGCTTACTTAAGGAACAAATTAATGGTTCTAATCAGTTAGCATTTAGATAGAATATAGCAACATTAGTCAACCCTTTTTTATGTATTTTTATATGCTTGTATATATATATATATAAAATCTTTCTGAAAAATGATATATGAGCTTTCTACTAAAGTATATATAAAATATACCTCTAAATTCCTGAAGATAATTGAGGAAACTGATTGAATTTAATCAACTGCTAGTTGAATCAACTGAAGAAGATTAAATTTGGGATCAAGTCACCAATTTCTTAAAAGACAATATAAACAGAGAGATACATGTACATACTCATAGATGATGTTTGATTAGGCTTTTTTTTTTTCAGATAGACATACAGATAATATCAGATGACTGAATAAAAGGCATGAGTTGCTTCAATGAACTATCTCTACCTCAGTGATTCAGATTGGTTACTTAAATATAATGTTGGACATACCTTTATATTGATGTCAACCTCAGTGTTTTCAACCTTAGTGTTTTGTTCTGTTTAAAGGTACAGGAAAATATATTTGTAGTCTGCCTTTCTTTCCTGTTTGAGGTCTACATCACTTGCTGAATCACATTCACATAGGTGCACTTTTTGTTGAAATTTTTACTCCCCTATTTGAGTTCAAACATTCATAACATCCCAGTAACCTAACTCTTGTTCTACAGTTGATCTGTCACTCTGAACTAATGAAGGTAAATTGTAAAATAATAAATGAATAAGCAGCAATTACCCTTGGGTGACATAAGTACTGCTTTTCACCACTTTAAAGCAAGCTTTTCAGAGACAATAATATGAACTCATTGTTCGATAAACACATTGGAAAAACTGGCTTTTTATAAATTTATGAGATTACATTAATGTAAGAACTTAGTCATACAAAGCCTACTATAATAGAGATGTGTCATCCTGGTGGTAACTATATAATGTAGGCATTAACTCAATGTAAAGAAAATATAGTTCTTCAACTTGCTTATCTTGCTATGAGACAAAATAATATACAATAGGAACTTTAATGAAGGTATCCTGTAAATTCTGATCTTGAACTCCACAGTTATGCAGTCTATACAAACACAATTATAATAATGAAGTAGATATATAAATCGTTTGCCTTAATGAAAATAGAGTTCTTATGGCATCACTCAGTTTATTTACTATGAATTAAACACCGCGTCCACTTTTGTGTTTAATAACATATTGCACAAAATATCCTCAAGCTGATAATACAATGATGATGATGCCTATGTGCCACATTCAGAGAAAAATGGCCAAAATAAGTAACCAACTAAGAATGTTGCTTGCCACTTTTTAAGGCTGAGCAGTATTCCATTCTACAATTGGTCCTTGGAATCTGTGGATGCAAACCCCAGGATAAAGGACTCTTCAGTTCAGTTCAGTTTAGTTGCTCAGTCATGTCCGACTCTTTGCGACCCCATGAAACACAGCACGCCAGGCCTCCCTGTCCATCACCAGCTCCCGGAGTTCAATCAGACTCGCGTCCATCGAGTCAGTGATGCCATCCAGCCATCTCATCCACTGTCGTCCCCTTCTTCTCCTGCCCCCAATCTCTCCCAGCATCAAAGTCTTTTTCAATGAGTCAACTCTTCGCATGAGGTGGCCAAAGTACTGGAGTTTCAGCTTTAGCATCATTCCTTCCAAAGAAAACCCAGGGCTGATCTCCTTCAGAATGGACTGGTTGGATCTCCTTGCAGTCCAAGGGACTCTCAAGAGTCTTTTCCAACACCACAGTTCAAAAGCATCAATTCTTTGGCGCTCTGCCTTCTTCATAGTCCAACTATCACATCCATACATGACCACAGGAAAAACCATAGCCTTGACTAGATGGACCTTAGTCAGCAAAGTAATGTCTCTGCTTTGATTATACATTCCAAGTTGATCATAACTTTTCTTCCAAGGAGTAAGCGTCTTTTAATTTCATGGCTGCAGTCACCATCTGCAGTGATTTTGGAGCCCCCCAAAATAAAGTCTGACACTGTTTCCACTGTTTCCCCATCTATTTGCCATGAAGTGATGGGACCCAATGCCATGATCATCCTTTTCTGAATGTTGAGCTTTAAGCCAACTTTTCACTCTCCTCTTTCACTTTCATCAAGAGGCTTTTTAGTTCCTCTTCACTTTCTGCCATAAGGGTGGTGTCATCTTCATATCTGAGGTTATTGATATTTCTCCTGGCAATCTTGATTCCAGCTTGTGTTTCTTCCAGTACAGTATTTCTCATGATGTACTCTGCATAGAAGTTAAGTAAGTAGGGTGACAATATACGGCCTTGACATACTCGTTTTCCTATTTGGAACCAGTCTGTGTTCCATGTCCAGTTCTAACTGTTGCTTCCTGACTTGCATACAGATTTCTCAAGAGGCAGGTCAGGTGATCTGGTATTCCCATCTCTTTCAGAATTTTCCACAGTTTATTGTGATCCACACAGTCAAAGGCTTTGGCATAGTCAATAAAGCAGAAATAGATGTTTTTCTGGAACCCTCTTGCTTTTTCCATGATCCAGTGAATGTTGGACATTAGATCTCTGGTTCCTCTGCCTTTTTTAAAACCAGCTTGAACATCAGGAAGTTCACGGTTCACGTATTGCTGAAGCCTGGCTTGGAGAATTTTGAGCATTACTTTACTAGCATGTGAAATGAGTGTAATTGTGTGGTAGTTTGAGCTTTCTTTGGCATTGTCTTTCTTTCGGATTGGAATGAAAACTGACCTTTTCCAGTCCTGTGGCCACTGCTGAGTTTTCCAAATTTGTTGGCATATTGAGTCTTATACAAGTGATTTAAGCTTCTTCAGAGTTTGATATCAATACCTGCAGGGGTTCTAGAGCCCATTTCCCACAGATATGAAAGGAAGACTGTATAAATATATCTCATATTTTCTTTATCCTTTCTTCTCTTGATGCACATTCTTAAAATGGTCAAATTCATAAAATCAACAATTGGAATGGTGATTACCAAGAACTGAGAAGATGGAGAAATGGGAGTTATCAATTAATAGGCATAAAGTTTTAATTAATTAGCACAGGTAAACTTTGTACTGTATGTAACTGTATTGTATGTAACTATATGTAACTGTATAGCATAATAGCTATAAAAATGAATGCAATATATTGCACAAAAAAATCTTATGCTAATTTTTCTTACCACAGTAAAATGAAGAAGTCAAGAATGCGGCTTCCCAGATGATTTTGCCATCTGATAGCTATCAGATTTTCCCAAAGAATGTCCTTTGAAACCTTAATTCAATGATCGGTTTTTAGTGGCAATATATATAAACATTTTATCCCTTGGAGATCCAATGCCTATTGATAAGTTAATACTTTTTTAAAGTTCTATATTTACCTTTTCATTTATTCATTCCATAGGCACTGACAGGTGCTATGAGCCAGGAATGGAACATAAAAAACAAACAAATAAACAAAAAAGAAAAGATCTCCCTCACAGAAATTTTCTTATAGAAGAAGAAAATAAATATATTCTAAGTGGTAATAAGGGCTCTGTTAAAAGTAAAGTATTGAGAGGGCATGGCACATGCTTAGGGACATTGTTATAAAAGATGACGAGAGAAGACCATGAGAAATGGTTGTACTTGAGCAGAGATCTGAAAGTTGTGAAAGAGCAAGACACGACTGTATTATGAAATGAGCATCTCAAGCAAGAGAGGGAGCTGGTACACAAGTGCTATGACAAGAAAAGACTTAGAATGCTTAGGCAATGATTTGGCCAGGCAGCCAGGGATGGTGTGAATAGATGGAGATGAGGCCAGAAAGCTAGCAGACTCCAACCACCGCAGTAGGGAACTTGGCTTACACTGAGTGTGTTGGGGCTGAGTAGGATGCCAAAATGTGCCCTGATGGCATATTAATTATTTTGGGTTAAAGTTACCTATGAAATGCCAATGCTAGTGCAACACTCTAACCCTCATTTCTGTCTCCCTGAAACCAGAAAATAAATCTCTCATATGAAAGGTGAACTCCTTGCATCTGGAGATAAAGGACACCCTTGTGGCCAGGGATGGGAATTTTGTGACAAAAAGCTTATATAAACAAGTCTTGTTGTTTCTCTAATTCACTACTCTAGCCCAACCTCTGTTTAGATTTTTTTTTTTTGCTAAAATTGAGGAACTAAAACACAGGATTTTTTTTTTCCATCCTGTCAATTGCAATTCCTCACAAATTTATTGCTTTTTTGCTTGTTTAAAAAGTATAAAAGCTGCTTGCTTTGACCACTTTTTAGGTCCCATATCTATGAGAACTCCATGAGGAAGAATTAAAATTTATTTTTCTCCTGTTAATCTCCTTGTGTTAATTTTGTTATTAGTTCAGCCACAAGGACTCAAGAAGAGTAGGGGGGAAATCCCTCTTCCTGACATGTACATTTCAACATATGTGTGGCATGATATCATTTTAATTCTTAAAAGATCATTTTTATAGATGAATGAGAAATAGATTTTAGCTGAGCAAAGATAGAAACCAGGGGAAATTTTTAAAATTTTGCCGTAATGTAATGAGAAATAATAATGGTTAGAATCTGGTAAAGTGTGGATAACATAGTAGGATTGTGTATATAATTTGTAGATATGTATGTGTATTCAGTCAGGTCTGACACTTTGTGACCAATTTGTAGATATAGCCAATAAAAAAACTTGTTGCTATATTGCATATGAAGTGTGCAAGAAATATTCCTGGGCCAGAGAAAGTGGAAAAAGATTAATTGCCAGTTGCTGAGATGAGGAAGAAAATGGAAAAGCCAAGACATCTACTTTGTGAGGGACCAAATACTGCTTTTGGAAAATTAAAAATTGGAGCTGCTTATTTTACCATCTTATTCTATTTGAGTATTTGTCTCTACCACTCCAGGGTATTGTTCTTATTAAAGACACAAAACTGGTGATTAATTTTCTGTTTTCCTTTTGCCTCACCTCCCAGTAACTTTAGTTATGATGTACTAGACCTTCTTTTATGCTAATGCTTTCTATTCTTTGCTTCAAGGAAGTGATAATTTCTATAATTCCCACCAACCTCATTGCACATGTCTTATTTACAGGCTCTTTCTTTTTTAAAGATCAGTGTGGAATATCCCAGGTATCCTACTTTGGAACGCTGCTTTTTGCACTCTATGCTTCCTTCTTAGGCAACCTCATTCTCTTACATATGTTTAATTTTTTTCAAGTATATATGTGTGTTTGTATAAAGCATTTATTTCTTGTAGTTATTTTGTATTTGTTCTAATACAACAATTTTAATTATAATCTCTATTTTATCATGTAATTTAAGATGCATATACATATATATATAGATTTATAAATTATCAATGTGTTTTGGCTAGTCATCATGCATGTGTTTATTTATTTTTTCATGCATATGTTTAAATTTATAATTCATGACATATTGAAATTTATGCTTGTGGAACACACATTTGACTACATTAATGACTGCAGAATAATTGAGTCTACCATTTTCTTTATTTTTTCAAAATGTTTTTTCTGAAGAGTGTTGTCACCTTTTTAGCATCATGGTGGTTTGGAAAAGGTCATAAATAAGATCTGTTTTCTAGCTACCACAATTGAAGCTTTTGAATTAATTTTCTTCTTCTTCTTATTTATTTATTTGGCTGAATCGGGTTCCAGCCATGTCTAAGGAGATTCTCTTGGTTGCGTGCAGGATCTTCTGTTGCCCCTGCTTCTCCGCAGTTGTAGCTTAGTTGCTGCACAGCATGTGGGATCCTAGTTCCTGTGAAAAGCGAAAGTTGCTCAGTCATGTCTGACTCTGTGACCCCATGGACTGGGACCTGCCAGGCTCCTCTGTTCATGAAATTTTCCCAACAAGAATGGAGTGGGTTGCCGTTCCCTTCATCCATGTCCCCTGCACTGCAAGGTGGACTCCCAACTCCTGGACCATCAGGAAAGTCCCTTGAATTCATTATTTTATCTCCATACCATAATTACGTATTGAGGAAATCACATGAATGAACTATTTTATTTTGAATGTGGAAACTATTTAGTACAAATAATGCATTTTCATTTCTCAAGGTTAGAAATCTAAGATATCTTTAAGAGTGAAATGAATCATCCTTTATACATCTTGAGGAAAATGGTTTCTATCATTCTTCACAATTGTTATATTATTGTCTGAGTCTAGTGGTTGTGATTCCTCTTTGCTAATCGTGAGGTCATCACCCAAGAATGCCTGTGCTTCTGAGAAATTCAACTGTTACCCAGGAGAATCACAAACCTGCTGCTTCTATATTGCTCCTATTTCTGGCACCATTATTGCAGACACTCTACACTTAATGTTAATGAAGGACTCTCTCCTAATCGGGCAGAGATTAGGAGAAGTACCTGGGGTGTGCAAGCACAAGAGTGGAAATCAAGCCTAGTTCTATCATTTGTTGTCCTTGTGATGGTGGAGAAGAAAGTGGATAATGAGCCTCCTATATTGCTGTGATCATGCTGAGGTTGCTGTTGGTACATAGCCTCTGATACAGGCACAACATACTGAACTTCAATCACTGACTGCCCACCTTGAGGTGGGCAACTTCAACCTTGCAGGAGGGGAAAGGTGGTATATATGTGGTTTTGTCATTTGTTATGCCATGTGATGTTTTAATACTCTATGTTTTTCCAAGCTTAGTTTTCCTTCCCTGCCCCTAGCATAACTGTGAGAAGGGGAGAGAGTGTGTGAAATAATTACCCCTTTAATTTCGGTACTGAAAACTGTCTTTTAGCTTATTTGTAATATAGTACTTTTCTCATATCCAATTCTCCTGAGGTTTTTGCTGTTTTAAAATTTTTATTGCTATTCATAAATGAAATTGGTCTATAATTTTAATATACTATATCATCTTTTTCAGGTCTTGGGTTGTTCTTTTAAAAAATATTCAGTAGTTTTCCTAATTTTTCTGTTCTGGTAATTGTTTAAAGTAAAGTTAGGGTTAGGACTATCTGTTCCTTTAAGGCTTCATAAAAACCTCTGTGAGCCCATTAGGGGACTTGGAAGTATTTTGTGAAGGGGCTTTCATGTATAATCTGTTTCCCCTTACTATGAAGTCAGTTGTCTGTATAAATATTTTTTTAATTCAACTAAGGGCAATTATCTCAGTTGGTAAAGGATCCGCCTGCAATGCAGGAAATCTGATTTAATTCCTGGGTGGGGAAGATCCCCTGGGTAAGGGATGGGCTACCCACTCCAGTATTCTTGGGCTTCCCTCGTGGATCAGCTGGTAAAGAATCCACCTGCAATTCAGGAGACCTGAATTCTATCGCTTGGTTGGGTAGATCCCTTGGAAAAGGGAAAGGCTACACATTCCAATGTTCTTGGAGGAATACTGGACTCCACGGACTATAGTCTACTGGGTCACAAACAGTCGGACACAACCTAGTGACTTTCATTTCACTTCTCACTTGAAGGGCAATTAGTCCTCTTGTGAAGTGAATTGAAGCAAAAGCCATTCAGTTGTGTCCAGCTATTTGTGACCCCATGGACAGTAGTCTGCCAGGCTTCTCTGTTCGTGGAATTCTCTAGACCAGAGTACTGGGTAGCCTTTCCCTTCTCCAGCGGATCTCCCAAATGCAGTAATTGAACCCAGTTTTCTCGCATTGCAGGTGGATTCTTTACCCGCTGAACTACCAGGGAAACCCTAGTTTTCTTATCAGTTCAGTTCAGTCGTTCAGTCGTGTCCGACTCTTTGCAACCCCATGAATTGCAGCAAGCGAGGCCTCCCTGTCCATCACCAACTCCCGGACTTCACCCAAACCCACATCCATCGAGTAGGTGATGCCATCCAGCCATCTCATCCTCTGTCGTCCCCTTTTCCTCCTGCCCCCAATCCCTCCCAGCGTCAGAGTCTTTTCCAATGAGTCAACTCTTCGCATGTGGTGGCCAAAGTATTGGAGTTTCAGCTGTAGCATCAGTCCTTCCAAAGAAATCCCAGGACTGATCTCCTTTAGAATGGACTGGTTGGATCTCCCTGCAGTCCAAGGGACTCTCAAGAGTCTTCTCTAACACCACAGTTCAAAAGCATCAATTCTTTGGTGCTCAGCTTTCTTCACAGTCCAAATCTCACATCCATACATGACTACTGGAAAAACCCTAGCTATGCTTAAAAAAAAAAAAAAACACTTTTGTTACTTTAGTATGCCACTTTTATACCTGTTATTTTCTTCTAAAATTTCCAGTTTTATTTAGGTTTTCAAATATATTCACACACAAATGATTTTTTAAAAGTTCCCTTTATTTTTTTGGTATACATACTTTCTCCTTTTTAAAAACTAGGTTAGTTAATTGTGTGTTTCTTTGTAATTTATCAAAGCACAATTTATTTTGCTTTTTCATTTTCTAACTCAATAAATTTGGCTTTTATCTCCAATAATTTCTTCTATTTTTAGATTTTTTTATCTTTATCGATGCAAGTTTCAACATGCATTTGCTCTTTTATTGATAAAGGTATTTAATACTATGAATTTTTCTCTGAGCACTGCTTTGTACAGTATAGTACATCAGGATAAAGATATCCTGAATTTATAAAAAATTTTCAATATTAGATTTAAATTAACTTTTGTAGTAGAACTGTAAATAGAATTCTGTGGTAGTTGCTTGATTTTTCTTTCCTGGTAGAAGTGAATTTTTTGAGTATTGCTATTGATTTGTAACTTTATGACATGTGGCAGATTTACATTTGTGTATGTTTACTATGTGTTTGCTTATTTGTTTGAGTTAAGGTTGTCAGAGTTTTAGTGTCTAGCAAGTTTATTGTCACCTTGATCTTCCAGAGTAAGACAGTCATGTTAAAACCCATATTGTTATATATTTCTGCTTCCCATTCTGTCTTTATAAATCCTGAGATTGGTAAGAACCTGGTGAGTTGCAGGAATTTCAAGAAAAAAAGATGTGAATAAAGCTTTCTGAATGAGAGATGATATTCAATGACATTAAGCGATATTCAGGGGTCAGGTTAGGAGGGTTTTGTAGTGCCTTATTAAGATTTTGGTTTTTGTTTTCAGACAAAAAAGCCCTTGAGATGTTTTTGGAGGTCAGTAATGGGATGCAGTGACCTGTGTGACTTTT
Organism: Capra hircus; assembly: GCF_001704415.2. Classification (NCBI taxonomy): domain Eukaryota; kingdom Metazoa; phylum Chordata; class Mammalia; order Artiodactyla; family Bovidae; genus Capra; species Capra hircus. The sequence continues at coordinate 48,143,723 of NC_030813.1, forward strand.
GCTTGCTACATGGATGAGGCACTGGATGATGCAATGGACATGATGCACTCATGTCCATTGAGTCAGTGATGCCATCCAACAGTCTCATCCTCCGTCATCCCCTTCTCCTCCTGCCTTCAATCTTTCCCAGCTTCAGGTCTTTTCCAACAAGTCAGTGCTTCTATTTTTTTTTTTTTTTGATATATGGCAAAACCAATACAATATTGTAAAGTAAAAAAAATAAAAAAATAAAAAAGAGTCAGTTCTTTGCATCAGGTCTCCAAAGTATTGGAATTTCAGCTTTAGCATCAGTCCTTCCAATGAATATTCAGGACTGATCTCCTTTAGGATGGACTGCTTGGATCTCCTCACAGTCCAAGGGATTCTCAAGAGTCTTCTCCAACACCACAGTTCAAAAGCACCAATTCTTCGGTGCTCAGCTTTCTTTATAGTCCAACTCTCACATCCATACATGACTGCTGGAAAAAAAACCATAGCCTTGACTAGATGGACCTTTGTTGACAAAGTAATGTATCTGCTTTTTAATATGATGTCTAGGTTGGTCATAACTTTTCTCCCAAGAAGTAAGCATCTTATAATTTCATGGCTGCAATCACCATTGGCAGTGATTTTGGAGCCCAAAAATATAAAATCAGTGACTGTTTCCACTGTTTCCCCATCTATTTGCCATGAAGTGATGGGACCGGAAGCCATGATCTTAGTTTTCTGAATGTTGCATTTTCAGCCAACTTTTTCACCCTCCTCTTTCACTTTCATCAAGAGGCTCTTTAGTTATTCTTTGCTTTCTGCCGTAAGGGTGGTGTCATCTGCATATTTATTGATATTTCTCCTGGCAATCTTGACAAACTCCTTTTCCTATTTGGAACCAGTCTGTTGTTCCATGTCCAATTCTAACTGTTGTTTCCTGACCTGCATACAGGTTTCTCAAGAGGCAGGTCAGGTGGTCTGGTAATCCCATATCTTTCAGAATTTTCCACAGTTTATTGTGATTCACACAGTCAAAGGTTTTGGCATAGTCAATGAAGCAGAAATACATGTTTTTTCTGGAACTCTCTTGCTTTTTCCATGATCCAGCGGATGTTGGCAATTTGATTTCTGGTTCCTCTGCCTTTTCTAAACCTGGCTTGAACATCTGGAAGTTTAAGGTTCAGGTATTGCTGAAGCCTGGCTTGGAGAATTTTGAGCATTACTTTACTAGTGTGTGAGATGAGTGCAATTATGCGGTAGTTTGAGCATTCTTTGGCATTACCTTTCTTTGGGACTGGAATGAAAACTGACCTTTTCCAGTTCCATGGCCACTGCTGAGTTTTCCAAATTTACTGGCATATTGAATGCAGCACTTTCACAGCATCATCATCAGGATTTGAAATAGCTCAACTGGTATTCCATCTCCTCCACTAGCTTTGTTCGTAGTGATGCTTCCTAAGGCCCACTTGACTTCATATTCCAAGATGTCTGGCCCTAGGTGAGTGATCATACCATCATGATTATCTGAGTCATGAAGATCTTTTTTCTACAATTATTCTGTGTATTCTTGCCATCTCTTCTTAATATCTTCTGCTTCTGTTAGGTCCATACCATTTCTATCCTTTATTGTGCCCTTCTTTGCATGAAATATTCCCTTGGTATCTCTAATTTTCTTAAAAAGATCTTTAGTCTTTCCCATTCTATTGTTTTCCTCTATATCTTTGCATTGATCTCTGAGGAAGGCTTTCTTATCTCTTCTTGCTATTATTTGGAACTCTGCATTCAAATGGGTATATCTTTCCTTTTCGTCTTTACTTTTCACTTCCCTTCTTTTCACAGCTATTTGTAAGGCCTCCTCAGACAGCCATTTTGGTTTTTGCATTTTTTTTTTCCCTTGGGGATGGTCTTGATTCCTGTCTCCTGTTAATATCATGAACCTCCATCCATAGTTCATCAGTTTTGGTCTTGAATTCAAGTCATCTCTTTCTTTGGGAGAAATGTAAATGTATATTGTTGCCCATTCCATGTGAGTACGATTTTTTTTTTCTTTTGCAAAATTTTATTTTCTGCTGATACATAAAAGAATGTTGCTCATCAAGTTAGTTGTCACAAGCCATGTACCTGAGTTCTTAAAAATCTACTTGAGAAAATCTGACCATCTGACACTTTAACTAACCTTTGGTATAATTCTTTTATGAACTATCAGTAGCCTATAGTTGTTTGCCAGATTTGAACTGAATTATACAAGTAGCTTTCCAATTGGGGGAGAGGGTCTGCAGGACTGGTATTTATTGTTCACGATGATGCTTTAAGCTCTTAGCTACTATTCAACTCATATCTTGTCTTCAAAGTCCTTTGAAACATCTGGACATTCTTCTTGACATGCATAGTTACCTGAGTAAATGACCCAATGTCCCTTGTAAGTGTTGGGGAGTTATTACCATTTATATTTGACATGATTTTTCAGGGATCTTGTGTCTGGATATATGATCACCAATGTATGCATTAGTTTCTGTATCTGAAAACTGCCTCAAAATTTAAATTTCTACATAGGATCATGGTTTTCATTGGAGTGACTGGTCTCTGTCTCCCAGGCATTTAACTGTGATTTATTGAGCTGTCACTATCTGAGAGTTAACATTGTTTTATGACCATTTCTTTTGTACTTCCACATCTTGCATTCTACTATCTCTAGAAATCTTATATATCAGGCCTTCTTGAAGGTCATTATGATCCTGGTGGCTATTGCAATAATCAGTATCCTTGGCTTCTATAGTTTAAAAGTTGTTACCTCTTGTTTTTGGATTCTACTATCCCTATAGCCATAACAAGGCCAAGTTATTTAACAGAGTTTTATCTTCCTCTCAGGACTGGCTGCAGAGAATCCATAACTGAGTATCTTTGTGATATTCACACAACAGTGCTTTTCACATGGACTTGGTAAATGGTATGCTTTGACTTAAAACATAATCACCTGATGAGTGTTCTGCATGTGCCTATCGTGCCCATATCACTGAAACTGTGTGCTTCTCTTCACCTCTTTCCATGGAAACTTTGCATTTCAACTTTGCACAGTGCGCCCATTGCTTTTATCAAGATTTTAGTGGTCATTTTAGTTGTAGGTTTGAACCATCCATCAGAACCTTGTCAGGGTTTTATATCTAGTTATTTTGGGAGAATACTCCCATATCAATAAATTCTTGTTTATCCAAATTTATAATTTAGCCATCCTAATCACTGTTAACATCCAGTTGCATGTGTGCATCTCTTTCTGGGGCATAAGCAATATTAGTGCCATTTATTTTTCATGACTATTCACTTTATTTATCCTTCCCAATATTCTAATTGTGCATGGGAATTATGATTGCTTATCTTATTGGAGATTTGCATTTCATTATAAACTTCATAAATAACTCCTAAAATGTGTTTGAGAATCAGAACATAATTTAGGGCAAAGTGACTTGACCCAGGTGTTATTTGCTGAACTATATGCCCCCCAAATTCATATGTTAAAGTCCTAACTCCTAGTGCCTCGAAATGATCTGTATTAGAAAGTAGAATTTTAAAGATGCAATTAAGTTAAAATAAGGTCATTATGCTGCTCCCTAATTTAGTATGACTTATCCTGATAAGAAGAGGATGTTTAGATGCAGATAGCTACAGAGGGAAGACAAGGTGAAGACACCATTTACAAACAGAAGTTTCAGTGGAAACCGAAAGAAACCAGCCTTGCCAAAACTTTGATCTTGGGCCTAGCCTCCACAATAGTGAGGAAATTAATTTCTGTTATTTAGAAAACTCTTTGGGTAGCCACAGAAAATGAATACACCAGAAATGAAATATCCTGCTTTGCTTAGAATTCCTTTTAATTCACTCAAAACATATTTTTTTCTTTCATTCTTGTGTTAGAAGACACATTTGTTGCAACACTTTCCTTGTGTAAGCAGCAGTTTGGAGAAGTGGGTCTAAATATTGATCCTTATTCTTAGGATCTTAAGTGAACTTCTGTTATTTATTTTCTCTTAACTTTGCATTGTTTCACTTAAAACATGCCCTTATGAAATATGAAAGGAAGAAGACATGAATATAGACATTTAAAGAAAACAACACAGAAAATATTAAATTTGTATTGGTATGAATTACTCATTAGTCAACAAAAGATTTACCAGCCCTACATATCTCAAAGAAAGTATACATACAAAGATGCAGTTATGTTGCAGAAACCGGGACTCAAGAAACCAAGCACCACACTCAGAGAGTTGGAGAACTCAGGTTTATTATGCCAGTGGGCCCAGAGGAGTTAACACTGTAAACTCTGAGACCCAAACAAAAGGATTACAGGTTTTTTATAGAAAGACTGTAGTGGGCAACACTAGCTGCTAATAGGCTGGCTTGAACTAAGGTGTTTTGCGTGCACAGGAACAGTGATCAAGATGGAAAGGGTGATGCCTGACCTGGACAAGCATGATTAAGCAAGTTTGCAGGAGCTTGGGCGATTACAAAGAGTGAGTGAGATAAACTGGAATGAGATAAACTCCAGTTCCTAATATTGCAAGTCCCCATTTTCTGAGACCTACGCGATTCAGACTTTGGAAGGGGCAAGCTGAGTTACAGAGGCAGAAGGAGAAAGAGGTTATGTAAATTTTAACTTTTCCTCTTCAATTACACATTATTGAACTCAGATTTTAGAAGTTGTTTATTATCTGGACTCTGACGTATACATACTTAAAATGGACTTTATTGTGTACATGTGTGTTCATCTCAAGATCATATAATAGTCCTATAAAATAATGCATTGGGCATGCCTGGGTGCTAAGTCGCTTCAGTTTTGTCTGACTCTTTGTGACACTATGGATTATAGTCCTGCCAGGCTCCTCTGTTGAAGGGATTCTCGAGGCAAGAATACTGGAGTGGGTTTCCATGCCTTCCTTCAGGGGATCTTCCCAACCCAGGAATTGAACACACATCTCTTAAGTCTCCTGCATTGGCAGGCATGTTCTTTACCCCTGGTGCCACCTGGGAAGCCCCAAAGATAACACACTAATAGAAATCAAATTAGAGCTTAGCTAAAATGTTGGATTCTGAAACTATAATTGGGGCAATGAGACCTTTGGAGATTACCTCTTTTCTATAAGTTTTTTAAAGAAATGATTTTACATTTAAATCATGCACTCAGCTATGCCTTTTCAGCTTTCCTAACTTCATTTTCGAATCTCATTTAAAACTAGTTTAGATTGTCGATTTTGTGTATGAACCATGAAGCATAATTATATAAATCTGAGTTTGGCATGCAAGGGCTTGTTGTGTAGATTTGCCCATATGAGAAGTAGATCTATTACCAAACAGAACTGGTTCTTTGAGACATGGAACTTTACAGCTCTTAAATTGCAGGGTTTTATTTGAAGCCCCTCTCCATGGTACTTTTAATAAATGGCAGAGCTCTCCTGATTTGCAGTCACAGAAGACTCTGATGGCTACAAAGTTCCCATTGCCTCAGTGGCCATTGTCAGCCTTTGAGGATAATTTTGGGTAATTGACCAATTATGCCCCCAAAATTTTGTGTACAAAACACAGATTACATACCAGTTTAAGGTATCAAAATTATCCACTATAAACTTGATATAAATCTGTACAACTGTTTTTTATGTATTACTGTAACAGAAGAAGAAAACCTAATTTCATTTGCATATATTTTCACTTTCAACAGTTATCACAGAATTTCATGAGCAAACCATTTGATGATCGGGTTCTATGTTTGTTAGAACTGTTGCAGAGGTATTGGCAATATAACCTGTATTGTGTTATCTGTGGGTAATTCATTGGGCAACAGGAATAGAACAACCTCCAGAATTTATTTACATAATCCATCCATTCATTATTTACGTAATCCATCCATCCATTCATAAATTTGATTTCAGTTCCGTTCAGTCACTCAGCTGTGTCCAACGTCTGACTCTTTGCAATCCAATGAACCGCAGCACGCCAGGCCTCCCTGTTCATAATCAACTCCCGGATTTCACCCAAACCCATGTCCATCAAGTCGATCTTGCCATCCAATCATTTCATCCTCTGTCGTCCCCTTCTCGTCCTGCCATCAATCTTTCCCAGCATCAGGGTCTTTTCAAATGAGTCAGCTCTTCGCATCAGGTGGCCAAAGTATTGGAGTTTCAGCTTCAGTATCAGTCCTTTCAATGAATATTCAGGACTGATTACCTTTAGGATGGACTGCCTGGATCTCCTTGCAGTCCAAGGAACTCTCAAGAGTCTTCTCCAACACCACGGTTCAAAAGCATCAGTTCTTCAGTGCTCAGCTTTCTTTATAGTCCAACTCTCACAGCCATACATGACTACTGGAAAAACCATAGCCTTGACTTAGACGGACCTTTGCTGACAAAGTAATGTCTCTGCTTTTCAATATGCTATATAGGTTGGTCACAGCTTTCCTTCCAAGGAGTAAGTGTCTTTTAACTTCATGGCTGCAATCACCATCTGCAGTGATTTTGAAGCCCAGAAAAATAAAGTCAGCCACTGTTTCCACTGTTTCCCAGATGGGAAACAGATGCCATGATCTTAGTTTTCTAAATGTTGAGCTTTAAGCAAACTTTTTCACTCTCCTCTTTCATTTTCATTAAGAGGCTCTTTAGTTCTTCACTTTTTGCCATAAGGGTTGTGTCATCTGCATATCTGAGGTTATTGACATTTCTTCTGGCAATCTTGATTCCAGCTTGTGCTTCTTCCAGACCAGTGTTTCTCATGACTATAAATCAAATTACACAGAATCAAAGAATGTTGATTTTATCTTTAAGCACTTTGAAGAACCAGTAATTTTTCTTAAAATCAATCTTGAAAGATGTATAAAAGTGTCATGTGTGTTTCTATGGATATGTTAAATCAAGATGTTTTGTTCTTGACTGTGACTTTAAAAATGGATATCTTTGTGGGTAGGTAAAATTGACTATATTTGTAAATAATAAATATATTCAAATGAATTACAGTTCTGGTTGGTGGTATAGTTTAATTTTATATAAGCCCTTATGTAATTTCACAGGCTACCTGAGATCCATTTATTCCTAGCCAATTGTGATATGAAATCACTATTAGATTTGGACAAAATAGATACAAAGATTTGCTTGTTTAAGTTGAAAGTTTAAGCAATGTGACCTCCAGACCTTGTCTTTGGGGGTTAAGATCCTATCCTGAACAAGAAGGAAAAACAAAAGATAACTATTCCATTGATTCTCTAAATTAACATTTTCTTCCATTGAATACACTTTAACAAGAGAACACAATAACAATTATAGTTGCTCACAAAGGATTATAGAAATGGTAAAAGGCCAGCTTGAAAATGCCTATTTTTAATCTTCCAGAGAGAAACTGTACTCTTTCATTTCTGTTGTACTAGAGTATAAGAAATCAATGACAGGTACATCTCTCTTTGGAATAACTTTTATAACCCTCTCTCAAAAAAAGTCTCTATTCTCAGCATGCCACCCACAGTTCACTAACTCGAACTAGTCATGTCCATCCCCAGTGCAACTAGGTTGTTTCAGCTCTCTCTAGTGGAAAAATCCCCCGAGACTTCTTTGCTGAGCTATTTCCAGCTGCTCTTCTCGTAATAAAGATGACTTTTTAGGAGCCAGCCATGCTGCTCATCAAATGAATTTCAGAACTTACTTATTTTCTTTCTTAACATTTTGAAGGTCATATCAGTTTACTAGTACATATTTTAAAAAATAAAAATACTGCCTAAAAATTGTTCATTTTATTCCTCTGTTTTATTGCTTCAGAATTCTTATGTAATTATGTCTCACATCCTTTTATTATTTTGCAAATGTGAGAGTTTTTTCTTTAAGAAATAACAGTGTTTTAAGGCATGACTGTCATTAGTAACACAATGGGCTTCTTTATTACAGTATTTTTCTTAAAAAAATAGTTATAATGTAATACCAAAAATTTGATGAGTACATAACTTTGCTCCCATTATGATGCAGGTTTCCAGGTAATTTATTTCATTTCTAAAGATTAATTTGTTCCCAGGCAGCTCAGTGGTAAAGAATTCACCTGCAGGAGACACAGGAGACCTGGGTTGGATCCCTAGATTGAAGAAGATCCCTTGGAGGAGGAATGGGGAAACCACTCCAGTATTCTTGCCTTGAAAATTCCATGGACAGAAGAACTTGGTGAGCTGCAGTCCATTGGTTTGCAAAGAGTTGCATATGACTGAGTACACACACACACACACACATGCAGTGTATATGTGTAAATTTATATATACAAAATGCACTGTTGTTTTTTTATGTGTATTCAAACTGTATAAATGAAATTGTTTTTCATTATCCAGCCATTTGTTTTTACTTAACAAATTTTTTCATGTATATACATTCATATTTATTAATATGTATACACATGAATTGAATATGGTCCTGGTTCATTCATTCAAACTAGCAATAAAGTGAGATGCATGATGTTGCACACTGTATTTATAATACCTAAAAATATATAAGCTGTTTTGTTTTTATTGCTCCAAACAATGCTATTATTAACAGTTTTATGCATATGCTTTTGTATAGCAGTTCAGTTCAGTTCAGTCGCTCAGTCGTGTCTGACTCTTTGCGACCCCATCAATCGCAGCACGCCAGGCCTCCCTGTTCATCACCATCTCCCGGAGTTCACTCAGACTCACGTCCATTGAGTCCATGATGCCAACCAGCCATCTCATCCTCGGTTGTCCCCTTCTCCTCCTGCCCCCAATCCCTCCCAGCATCAGAGTCTTTTCCAATGAGTCAACTCTTCTCATGAGGTGGCCAAAGGACTGGAGTTATAGGGTGAATATTTTCTTTAGGAGTAAAACGACTGGCTTAAGTATATGTATATTTTCAACTTTATTGCATTTTTTTATTCTATCCAGCTACATTGGCTAGGGTGTTTTTCTGCAATGTTGAAATGCAGTGATGACTGTGGACACCACACACGATTCATGACTTTAGTGAGAATGCACTGAGTACTTCATTATTACATTATTTATTGAACACATGTATTTCCTTACTCTGTTTTCTGATATGGCCTAGAATCAATTGTATCTCAGTAGGAATGCATAATATCATTCTACAATAAAAGGAACCAGGACTCTTAGAAGTAGTGGCTGATTCAGGGACTGGAACATTGGAATATATAAGCATGGACTAGCTTGTGCCAGAAAGGAAGGAAAACCTCAAAAACCCCAAATCCTACAATGATTATGGAGTCAACTGAAAAAACCTCCAAAGGTCAAATATGAAACAAGTTTAATAATAAAATAACAAAATACTAGATCATAATCTAAAGTATAAAATAAATATATGTGACTTCATACTGATATAAACAAAAAAAAGATAAGTAAAGAAATAATTGAAAAGTTAACAAATGGGAAAGAAGAGACAAATGTTGATGCAGAAAAATGACCATTTATGTAAGTACTTTGCCTTGAAGAAGGAAGAACATAATGCACACTCCTTATGCATGGGCTGATCTAGTGCCCTTCTTCCTGAGCAAAAGATGAGGGAATAAAGTAACTTAAAGAAAACTGACAACTACTTTCTCAGCCAGGTGATCAAGGTTGGCATCACCAGAGGTGTCATGTTGGTACTAGGTACTCCTCATATGATGGTATGAAAATAGGACTTTATGTCAGTGGTTTTCATCCCTCAAACATAAATCCCAGGCTATAGAGAGAAAACATGAGCCAGATTTCAATAAAATGATACTCCACAAAGTATCTGATCAGTTCAGTTCAGTTCAGTCACTCAGTTGTGTCTGACTTTTTGTAACCCCCATGGATTGCAACATCAGGCTACCCTGTCCATAACCAACTCCCAGAGTTTGATCAAGCTCATGTCCATTGAGTCAATGATGCTATCCAACCATCTCATCCTCTGTTTTCTCCTCCTCATCCTGCCCTCAATCTTTCCCAGCTTCAGGGTCTTTTCCAACGAGTCAGTTCTTCACATCAGGTGGCCAAAGTATTGAATCTTCAGCTTCAGCATCACTCCTTCCAATGAATATTCAGGACTGATTTCCTTTAGGATTGACTGGTTCGATCTCCTTGCAGTCCAAGGGACTCTCAAGAGTCTTCTCCAACACCATAGTTCAAAATCATCAGTTCTTTGGCACTCAGAATTCTTTATAGCCCAATCTCACATCCATACATGACTACTGGACAAACCATAGCATTGACTAGACAGACCTTTGTTAGCAAAGTAATGTCTCTGCTTTTAATATGCTGTCTAGGTTGGTCATAGCCTTTCTTCCAAGGAGCAAGTGGTCTTTTAATTTCACAGCTGCAGTCACCATCTTGCAGTGATTTTGGAGCCCAAGAAACTAAAGTGTCTCACTGTTTCCATTGTTTCCCTATTTGTCATAAAGTGATGGGACTGCATGCCATGATCTTAGTTTTTTGAATGTTGAGTATTAAGCCAGGATTCTCACTCTCCTCTTTCAATTTTTTCAGGAGTCTCTTTAGTTCTTGTTCACTCTCTGCCATAATGGTGGTGTCATCTGCACATCTGAGGTTATTGATATTTCTCCTGCATTCTTGATTCTAGTTTATTTCATCCAGTCTGGCACTTCACATGATGTACTCTGCATAATTTAAATAAGCAAGGTGACAATATACAGACTTGATGTACTCCTTTCCCGATTTGGAACCAGTCTGTTGTTCCATGTCCAATTTTAATTGTTGCTTCTTGACCTACATATAGATTTCTCAGGAGGCAGATAAGGTGGTCTGGTATTCCCATCTCTTGAAGAATTTTCCAGTTTGTTGTGATTCATGCAGCCAAAGGTTTTAGTATAGTCAATGAAGCAGAAACAGGTGTTTTTCTGGAAGTCTTTTGCTTTTTCAATGATCCAATGGATGTTGGCAATTTGATCTCTGGTCCCTCTGAATTATCTAAATCCAGCTTGAACATTTGGAAGTTCACATTTCATGTACTGTTGAAGCCCTGCTTGGAAAATTTTGAGCATTACTTTGCTAGCATGTGAAATGAGTGTAATTGTGCAGTAGTTTTAATATTTTTTCGCATTGCTTTTCTTTAGGATTGGAATGAAAACTGACCTTTTCTAGTCTTGTGGGTGCAGCACTTTCACAGCATCATCTTTTAGAATTTAAAATAGCTCAACTGGAATTCCATCACCTCTACCAACTTTGTTCGTAGTGATGCTTCCTAAGGCCCACTTGACTTCACATTCCAGGATGTCTGGCTCTAGGTGAGTGATCACACCATCTTGATTATCTGGGTCATGAAGATCTTTTTTGTATAGTTCTGCATATTCTTGCCACCTCTTCTTAATATCTTCTGCTTCTTTCAGCTCCATCCTGTTTCTGTCCTTTATTGAGCCCTTCTTTGCATGAAATGTTCCCTTGGCATCTTTAATTTTCTTGAAGAGATAGCTAGTCTTTTCCATTCTATTGTTTTCCTTTATTTCTTTGCATTGGTCACTGAGGAAGGCTTTCTTATCTTTCTTTGCTTTTTCTTTTGAACTCTGCATTCAGATGGATGTATCTTTCCTTTTCTTCTTTGCCTTTAGCTTTCTTCTTTTCTCAGGTATTGTAAGGTTTCCTCAGACAACCATTTTGCTCTTTTGCATTTCTCCTTCTTGGGGATAGTTGTTTTAACCACTTCCAGTACATTGTAATGGGCCTCCATCCATAGTTCTTCATGCACTCTGTGTATCAGACCAAATCCCTTGAATCTATATGTCACTTCCATTGTAAGGGATTTGATTTAGGACACTCTTCAAAACTGTTAAGGCTATTAAAAATAAAAATCTGAGAAACCACCACAGTGGTGGCTCAGTGGTAAAGAATCTGCCTGTCAGTGCAGGAAATGTGGGTTCATTCTCTGGGTCAGGAAGATACTCTGGAGAAGGAAATGATATCCCACTCCAATATTCTTGCCTGAAAAATGTCATGGATAGAGAAGCCTGGTGGGCTACAGTCCATAAAGTCCCAAAAAAGTTGGACACAATTTAGGGGCTAAACAATAACAACAAGAGCAGGAGCTTAAGAAAATGTGATTACTAAATGTAGTGAAGTATTTGTAATGGAATCCTGGAATAGAAAATAGAAAAAAAAAAAAAAAAAAAAAACATTAGTGCAGCCCTGTTTATAATAGCCAGGACATGGAAACAACCTAGATGTCCATCAGCAGATGAATGGATAAGAAAGCTGTGGTACATATACACAATGGAGTATTACTCAGCCATTAAAAATAATACATTTGAATCAGTTCTGATGAGATGGATGAAATTGGAGCCGATTATACAGAGTGAAGTAAGCCAGAAAGAAAAACACCAATACAGTATACTAACACATATATATGGAATTTAGAAAGATGGCAATGATGACCCTGTATGCAAGACAGCAAAAAAGACACAGATGTGTATAACGGACTTTTGGACTCAGAGGGAGAGGGAGAGGGTGGGATGATTTGGGAGAATGGCATTGAAACATGTATACTATCATGTAAGAATCGAATTGCCAGTCTATGTCCGATGCAGGATACAGCATGCTTGGGGCTGGTGCATGGGGATGACCCAGAGGGATGTTGTGGGGAGGGAGGTGGGAGGGGGTTTCATGTTTGGGATCGCATGTACACCCGTGGTCGATTCATGTCAATGTATGGCAAAACGAATACAGTATTGTAAAGTAAAATAAAGTAAAAATAAAAATTAAAAAAAAAAAGAATTACACAAACACATGCACATACATGCAAGGAAAGACTGCACAAAATTGTGATCTAAGGAGGTGCATACATATTAATTTAATTAATTAATTATACAGATTACTTTTAAAGTGATACATGAATTTTTGAATTTTGTTTCTGAAGATACAATGTGGCTTTTGGTGAAAATAAAATGTAATATATGCATGGAAAGAAAAAAGAATGGATTTGGTTAATGAAATTATATTAGATTTCTCCTGAGAATCAGAGTCAATCACACACATACATACATATAGAGGTTTATTATAAGAACTAGATCATGTGTTTATGGAGCTGAGGTCCCATGATTTCTACTCTGTAAGATCAAAAACTGAGAAAGTAGTGATATAACTAAGTCAGTTTAAGGCCAAAGGCCTGATAAACTAGATAGGAGGAAAGTGATAATGCAAATTCTGATCTGAATCTAAAGCCAGAGATCCAGAGGCACAAATTTTCACTTCTGATGGCAAGAAATAATTGATGTCTCAGCTCAAAGAGAGAGAGAGTTTGTCCTTTTCCTTTTCCTTTTTTTTTTTTTTTAACTGAAGGACTCAACAGACTGGATAATAGCCACTTACACTGAAGATGGTGATCATTTTCTACTCAGAGGTTAAAGCGTCTGCCTCCAATTCGGGGGACCCGAGTTCAATCCCTGGGCTGGGAAAATCCTCTGGAGAAGGAAATGGTAACCACTCCAGTATTTTTGCCTGGAAAATCCCATGGATGGAAAAGCCTGGTAGGCTACAGTCCACTGGGTCACAAAGAGTCGGGCATGACTTCACCTTCACCTTACTGATTCAAATGCTCATCTCTTCCAGAACCACACTCACAGACATG